>NW_024754303.1:0-25216 GCF_018991925.1 Homarus americanus | reverse complement strand
TCAGTATTACTTCGTTCGGTTACGTATTTATACTTGAGAATAAGTCTAGCAATATATTCTAAAAAAAAAAAAAAAATTAGTTTATTTCAATCAATTAAGAAGAGTCTTAGGAGAATTTAACCTTAGGATATGAGTTCAGTTCTCAAGGGATTTTAAGTTTATTTTTCACTCTTAATTAGGTGCTGTGTGAAGGTGTTTGATGGGTGCTTTGAGGCTACCTTAACTAGAGACAGACAGTGAGCAGACACACAGACAGACAGAAATGAGAGAGAAAAAGCCTTGATTAATATGAGTGACACACACACACCACACACACAGATCAATACCTAACTCACCCAACAAGACAAATGAGTGATGGTGAACAAGCCATACCGTCTTGGTGATTGACCAATGACAACAGGAGTCAAATTTGGTGACCTTTGACCCCTAACACAATATCTCCATCCTCCCTCCCTCCTCCTTCCTCTCTATAACCTCTTCTTCACCCTACCCCTTACACCTACCCTTACACCTGACTACCCTTCACTCTTCCCTGGTTTAGACTGTGTTAATGAGTTAATGTGAATCAGGGCAGCAGTTACCGTGTTAAGGTATTCACACTAAACTACAGTATAAACCATCTCCCCTAATCACCCTGGGCTGTCTAGGCCCCTGGGAAAGGTGTCTAATAGTGGTGAATACTCTGACCAGCATCCACGTCTCTCACCTTCCTCCTCCCTCTCTCCCTCCCCTACCTAACAGTTCTCCTATTTTCACCATTAAATCTCTTTTAAACACACACACACACACACACACACTAT
Organism: Homarus americanus; assembly: GCF_018991925.1. Classification (NCBI taxonomy): domain Eukaryota; kingdom Metazoa; phylum Arthropoda; class Malacostraca; order Decapoda; family Nephropidae; genus Homarus; species Homarus americanus. The sequence continues at coordinate 24,416 of NW_024754303.1, read as the reverse complement.
ATTTCATTATTGATGTTGAACACTGACGTCAATAACCAGTGCTATTCATATCGACCAATGAGAATCCTCTAGGGGTTAACTAGCATTTTCATTGGTTTCTCTCCAGAGAAAATAATGCCGTCAGGTGAGGACAATGTGTGCAAACTCAATAGTAATAAAATTTCTCTAAAACTCTCACGTATATAATTATAATTAGTATATTCTTATAACAACTTCTATATACTCATGTGTATTTATATTTATGCATTGATTATATTATTATATTGTATATGAATTACAGGTATATACAGATTACATAAACGAATATTTATTAAAGGTTTGTGGCATATCATTTTCAGGTAAGTAAAATTGGATTTAATGAATAAATCCCTATTTTCTCCTATTTACTTTGTAATTAATCATTCTGCAAGATGTGTAAAAATAATATGCAAATGTAAGGAAGCATTTATTATCTCAATAGTCGCCAGCCACAGACGCCGCCATCGTCACCCACATACCCGCTAGACGTCCAGGCTTTGGGGGTCAATAAGATGCTAAGCTTATTTTAATCCGTAGAGAGTCTGTTGTTTACCTTTAATGAAACGCGGAGACCTTATGGGTGTTGGTGTAGGTTGGGAGAGGCGGCAACATTCCATATACTAGCGGGCGCAGGCATTTAACCTGACGTCCAAGCTAAACCTCTAATTTAATCTGTCTTTATCACCTGTTTTAACCTCATTTTACAACACCTGGTCATACGTAAAAAATATTAATTATCACAATATATTTCCCAAAAAAATATCCTTTAAGTTAAAATTTGTTGGATACGAAAAAATATATTACAATATTGTGACCCATTTGTCGCATCCTTGGCGCCATAATGATCTGTGGTCTGGAAACAAGATAATGTTATTCCAAACTTCATAACGTCATCAATGTACATATAAATCAATGATAAAATATGACATACTGAATAATTTTACATGGCTTTGAAGTTCTTAAGAAATCATTAGTGATATAATTGTGTTTTTAAGTTACAAATGGATAGTTAATACCAGATCCTTCAAATAACCGTAAGTTATTTTTTTCCTCTTACTGGAGGAGTTATGGCCGTATTAATAGTATCTCAAATGACTTAGAAATTACACAGACTCTACTTTAATTGTGTCTCTATTTATCTAGTTAGGTAGAATCTGAGTGTAATTTGTCTCTCTTTAACCAGTGTGAAGAGGTGATAATGAGAGGTGATGGTGGGTGGTGATGACTTATTTCATTTAATTATTAAAATAATTACCTGGTGGGTTAGATTAGGTTAAGTTAGGTTGGGTTAGGAACAGTATGTCTCTCTCTCGTTTCTCTATTCTTCCTCCTCCTCCCTCCTCCTCCTCCCTCCCTCACTCCCCCCCCTCCTCTCCTGCTGTTCTAGATATTGATCCTGGACGCCACCAGTTAGAACGACCGCCCAGTTATCTCCATCAATCATTCCTCCCACAGCTGACCGCTCGATGCAATTTTAATCTCTTATCGTTCCTAAATAAATGTCTTATCTGATGCCGTCGGGTGGGGAAGTCAACTTCAACTAATGATTGTGGGCCAGGAAGACGATATGAATGGCCTGTTGACGTGGGCCAGGAAGACGATGTGGGCGCCCTGTGTTGACGTAGGCCAGGAAGACCATATAGAATGGCCCTGTGTTGACGTGGGCCAGGAAGACGATATAGAATGGCCCTGTGTTGACGTAGGCCGGGAAGACGATATAGAATGGCCCCTGTGTTGACGTGGGCCAGGAAGACGATATAGAATGGCACCTGTGTTGACGTGGGCCAGGAAGACGATATAGAATGGCACCTGTGTTGACGTAGGCCAGGAAGACGATATAGAATGGCCCTGTGTTGACGTGGGCCAGAAGACGATATAGAATGGCACCTGTGTTGACGTGGGCCAGGAAGACGATATAGAATGGCACCTGTATTGACGTAGGCCAGAAGACGATATAGAATGGCCCCTGTGTTGACGTGGGCCAGGAAGACGATATAGAATGGCACCTGTGTTGACGTAGGCCAGGAAGACGATATAGAGAATGGCCCTGTGTTGACGTGGGCCAGGAAGACGATATAGATGGCCCTGTGTTGACGTAGGCCAGGAAGACGATATAGAATGGCACCTGTGTTGACGTGGGCCATAAAAGACGATATAGAATGGCCCTGTGTTGACGTGGGCCAAAGACGATATAGAATGCCTACCTGTTGACGTGGGCCATAAAGACGATATAGAATGGCCCCTGTGTTGACGTGGGCCAGGAAGACGATATAGAATGGCCCCTGTGTTGACGTGGGCCAGGAAGACGATATAGAATGGCCCCTGTGTTGACGTGGGCCAGGAAGACGATATAGAATGGCCCCCGTGTTGACGTGGGCCAGGAAGACGATATAGAATGGCCCCTGTGTTGACGTGGGCCAGGAAGACGATATAGAATGGCCCCCTGTGTTGACGTGGGCCAGGTAAGAAGTGCTTGACCTCCCAGACTCGCCATTATAGTTTGTTTACTTCCGTCAGCTGATCGTCTTCGCTCATGACTCATTGTTTGTTTACATAAGTCAGCTGATCAACAAACGACCCGCTATCTTGAAATATGTCGTTGCTCTACTAATATTGGGGTTAATATGACGTCCTGGGTATATTTATGTGTTTTAATTTAATTTATGTCATACCCACACCATATTACACCACACCACACACTACACCCCCAACACCACACCCCCAACACCACACCACATCCCCAACACCACACCACACACCACTATAATAAACATAAGATAATTAATTAAACTTTGAACGCTGTTATGTAAATATGATTAAATTAATAAAGGGAGTTGAGTGACGAAGAATAGTGACACCTGCTTTACTTAATTAGTGAAGGAAGTGTGTCATTAATCTACCTGACTGACAGTCTACTACGCTGACAGTCTACTACGCTGACAGTTCAGTACTCTGACAGTCTACTACGCTGACAGTTTACCACGCTGACAGTTCACTACTCTGACAGTCTACTACGCTGACAGTTTACCACGCTGACAGTTCAGTACGCTGACAGTCTACTACGCTGACAGTTTACCACGCTGACAGTTCAGTACGCTGACAGTCTACTTAAACTGACAGTCTATGTATATACAGTAACCCTCCCATACCAGACTAATTCTTGCAAGCCCTGTCCGTTATTGGGAGGATTCTGTTATTGAGAATATCCGCTATTGAGAAGGATTACTCTATCCATTATTGAGAAGTCCGATCTTGAGAAGGTTTACTGTACCCATTGGTGATACGTCCGTTATTGAGAGGGTTTACTGTATCCACTATTGAGAAGTCCACTATTGGGAGGATTTATGGTATACATTATTGAGAAATCCGTTATTGAGAGTGTTTAAATAACAGACTTAAATTAGAGGTCCGTTATTGAGAAAGTATACAGTATCCACTATTAAAAAGTCCGTTATTGAGAGGGTTTACAACAACACACGTAAACAAGAGGTTAAACAAAATAAAACACCACTAGTCACTTATGATTTTATTACCAAAACAAAAGAGCATCGCTTTATACAAAATATATACAGGGAAGGTCAACTAGCTATAGGTTCACAGCCTGACTAGATAACGTCAAATAAATCCACGTCTGGCAACTCACCACCACTACCCACGTGCTCTAGGTAAATACAACCTAACCTAACATAACCCTAACCTAATCTAACCTAACATAACTCTAACCTAACCCTAACATAAGCCTACCCTAACCTCTCTTTGTTTACCTTGTGCTTGTGAAGAGATTAACACCTTATTTATCCTATATTGGGATATAAAAAATACGATTAATTACAAAAACATATAATTGTAATATATATATAATTAATATATTACCCCCTCCCCTCTCCCCCCCCACCTGAAAAAAAGATGTGGTGTTTAAAAGAAAAATAATATTGTCATGAAATTTTAACATCAAATATAAATTAAATCATTGGAATATTTTTAAATCCTGTAACATAAATAAAATAAAATGAACTTTGATTTTATTTTCAAGATGGAATAAAATTAAGTAATAAAATAGTGCAGTTAAAATAATAATGTACAGTTTTTATTATGATTTTTTTTTATTTCCACATAATGAATCTAAGGTGGGTACTGGTAGACTCGGTGGTGGGGGTGGGGGTGGTGGTGGGTGGGGTGAGGTGGAGGTGGTGGGGGGTGGTGTGGTGGAGGTTGGGGGTGGTGTGGGTGGGGGTGGTGTGGTGGGGGGTAGGGTGGGGGGGTGGTGGGGTGGAGGTGTGGTGGAGGTTGGGGGTGGTGTGGTGGTGGTGGGGTGTGGTGGTGGTGGGGTGTGGTGGGGGTGGTGAAGAAGGGAAGAGGGGGTGGAGAGAAGTGATATGAAAGAGGAGGAGGAGGAAGAAGAGGAAGGGGAGGGGGAAGAGGAGGAGGAGGAAGAGATAAAACTATAATAAATTAGATACAATAAGAGTTTCCTTGAATAACAAACGAACACAAACACTGATGCCTCACCAACACTGTCTACCATCACCACTCCTCTCCACCACCATCTCTCTCTCTATCACCATCACAACCACCATCAATCTACCATAACCACCACTATTACAACCACCACCACCACACAATCTCAATATTGTGAGTAACCAACTGGACGCTATTCACAAATGAGATCGTGTCTGGTACAGGAATGATATAAGCCTCATACAGGTCTGGTACAGGAATGATACAAGCCTCATACAGGTCTGGTACAGGAATGATACAAGCCTGTCACGTTCTTCAGATGTGTCACACACCCGTTACACGCTTGATACAGATGTGTTTTAACATGGCTAATACCTCAGCATCTCGGTGACACATGTATTACAGGTGTTACACAGGGCTGGTACAGATCTATTAGGGCTGTGTTACGATTATTACACGTGTTATGCCTGTCACAACACGTCTGCTACACGTATGGTACAGAAAAATAGACTATCACCTCAGGTACAGCTTACTGCCCAGCTGGTCTGTGCAACGAATACAGTTTACCTATACACCACCTTAATTAAACGATCACCTGCAGATCAAACACCCCAGATTATTTCTCTTGATGGTTAAACACACTTAAGCTATACCTGCAGGGGTTAGGTTAAGTTTGGTTAGGTGAAGTTAAGTATGGTCAGGTAGGTTAGTTTTAGAATAGGTTAGGTTAGGTTAAGGTGTTTAATCATTAAATGAAATAACTTGAGGTACCTAATGTTCAGAGGATATTAATTAATTCCTGTATCCCCCTTAAGAAACATCTATGTACACTGCCTCTTGTCTCAACAATGAATGAGTGTCACCTGTCAATATTTTTATCTGGGTAATAGTGAATAATTATGTAGTGGATCTGAGGCGTCAATTTATTTATTTATTTATTTTTTATTAAGGAGAATCAAAGAATTAATTTCATCTCCATGTGACTCGAACGCACAATTGAATCAGGTTTATTACATTGATTCAGCCTCGTTGATGCTTCATATATACAGGGGTTCAGTGTCTCAGAATCAACGTTTGGCCACTACTGTACTTGGGAATATCTTCTTCTATATAGGCACTGATATACACAGCACGTAATTCATTTAATCGTATTTAAAGCTTCAGAACGCGGGTAAAATACTGTTTCCCCGGGGGGTTCGAACAGTAGATAATCCTTAACTGGAGTGGTTTCAGCCAGTCATGTAACACTGAATCACAGAATCACCGAACGCACGTGTTTTTATTTCATTAAATCACGTGTGAACGCCAGTACTAGTTGTCATCTCTTTGAAATGATCCGTGTAAATATTTTCTTCTTGCCTGTCTCTTTGTCTCCTCTCATGTCTGCCTCTGTATCTGCCTTTTCTATCTTTGTTTCTCTCTCTCGCTATTTCATCCTGTCTATTCCTTAGTGCCGATAGTCAGATCAGAGAGCCACGTGACGCTTCATGAGTCAGACAGCTGTGTGACGCTCTATGAGTCAGCTAGAGTCAGATCAGAGAGCTATGTGCTGCTTCATGTGTCAGATCAGAGAGCTATGTGCCGCTTCACGAGTCAGATCAGAGAGCTATGTGCCGCTTCACGAGTCAGATCAGAGAGCTATGTGCCGCTTCACGAGTCAGATCAGAGAGCTATGTGCCGCTACGAGTCAGATCAGAGAGCTATGTGCCTTCATGAGTCAGATCAGAGAGCTATGTGCCGCTTCATGAGTCAGATCAGAGAGCTATGTGCCGCTTCATGAGTCAGATCAAGAGCTATGTGCCTTCATGAGTCAGATCGAGGCTATGTGCCTTCCCAGGTCAGATCAGAGAGCTATGTGCCGCTTCATGAGACAGATCGAGGCTATGTGCCGCTTCATATGCAGACTCAGATGGTCAGAGCGGAAGGCTCTCTCCACAGTCTACACTGGAGGACGATCGCCAGTGTGTTTACGGTAGTGGCGAGTCAGTTCGTCCGACCTGGCGAACTTCCACCCACAGCCTTTCCACTTACAGGTGTAGGGCTTCTCCCCCGTATGGGTCCTCAGGTGCGCCTTCAGGTGGGACGACTTGATGTAGGTCTTGACGCAGCCTTCGTAGGGACAGTTGTGGATGATGACCTTCCTCCGTGCCCGGCGACGTCTGGGTTTGGTAGGAGGTGGTGGGACTTCGGGAGGAGGGAGAGCGCCCCCGTTGGTCATGGTTGAGGTGGAACAGGTGTTGAAGTCAAGGTACTGGGCGTAGCCGCCGTAGGGGGCATGTGAGGGCGTCCAGGGGGCGGTGTAGTCTGGGTGGTGGCCGGGGTGGTTGTGTAGGGCGTGAGGCCCTGCTGGGTACTGAGGTGGTGTGGGAGGTAACACATACTGAGGTGTTCCTTGCTGGTGTTGTTGTTGTTGCTGTTGTTGTTGTTGTTGTTGTTGATGTTGTTGTTGTTGTTGTTGCTGCTGTTGTTGTTGTTGTTGTTGTTGCTGCTGCTGTTGTTGTTGTTGTTGTTGTTGCTGCTGCTGTTGTTGTACCTGTTGTTGTTGTGGCAGGGGGCTGTTTGTGCCCATATACTGCAGGGGTGGTGGAGGACCTGAGTTGGCATAAGGGTCGTCTCTGCGATAGGTGGCGGCCACACAGGGGTACTTGGCCTGCAGGCTGACTCCCTCAGGGTAGGTCCTCTTGAGCCCCGTGCGGATACCCAGCCCCGGAGGGTAGTCCCCATACTCCGCCTTCACCCTGCATGATGAGGGGTCGTAGCCGGGGTGTGGGGCGGCGTAGTGTGGGTCCTGGTGGGGCGGCGTGGGCGGCAGGGTGGTGTGGGCGGCCAGAGGCGACACCATAGCCCCCTCCACTAACTCCGACATAGGGGGCACCGTGGAGCGTCCTAGGGATGATGGGGGATGGTGGAGTGGGTGATGGAGGGAGGGCAGGAGGCCAGGGGGCTGCGACAGAGCGTCCCCCAGCACGGTGAGGGGCGGCAGGGGACGACCACTGGACGTCTCACCTGCAGCAGTGGTGGAAGAGGTGCCCTGGGAAGTGTAGCAGTGGGCGGGCACGTTATTGGTGATAGGCGTCTGAGTGGAGTGGCCTGGGGACTGTGTGTGGGCAGGGTGATGGGTTGACGCGTGGACTGACGGCTGCACAGGGGAGTGGGCATTCATGTGGGCTGGGGAGGCGTTGGGCTGGTGGGCGTGGGCGTCGGGGGGCGGGGGGTGGTAGAGGTGTAGGTCCTCGTGGCCTCCCAGTAGTACAGACTCCAGGTCCAGCCACACCTGCAGGAGACAAGATGATACAGGTGAGCCACACGTCATTATACCTGAGTCTACCTTAAGCATCTACCTCACCCTCTCTCACTCTACCTCACCCTCTCTCACTCTACATCACCCTCTCTCACTCTACCTCACTCCTCTCTCACTCTACCTCACCCTCTCTCACTCTACCTCCACCCTCTCTCCTCACCTCCCCACTCTCTCCTCTCCTCACCCTCTCCTCCTCTCTCCTCTACCTCCCTCCTCTCTCCTCTACCTCCTCCTCTCTCCACTTCCCCTCTCACCCCTCTCTCCCTCTACCTCACCCCTCTCTCCTCCACCTCCACCCCTCTCTCCTCCTACCTCACCCTCTCTCCCACTCTACCTCCACCCCTCTCTCACTCCTACCTCCCCCTCTCCTACCTCCACTCACCTCCTCTCCCCTCCTCCTCTCTCCTCTACCTACCCCTCTCTCCCTCTCTCCTCCTCTCTCAATCTCCTCCTCTCTCACTCTACCTCCCCCCTCCCTCCTCCTCTCCACTCTACCTCCTCTTCTCTCACTCTACCTCACCCTCCCTCACTCCCCTCACCTCCCCTCACTCTCTCTCCTCTCCACCTCCCTCCTCTACCTCCCTCCTCTCCTCTCCTCACCCTCTCCTCTACCTCACCCTCTCTCCTCTACCTCCTCCTCTCCTCTCCCTCCTCCTCTCTCACCTCCCTGACTCTCTCACTCTACCTCCTCCTCCCCTCCTCCCCTCCTCCTCCTCTCCTCTACCTCCTCCTCTCACTCTCCCCTCCTCATCTCACTCTCCTCCCTCCTCTCTCACTCTACCTCCCCTCCCTCACTCCTCTCTCCTCCCACCTCACTCTCCCTCAATTATAGATATATACTCAATATCACCCTTAACTCACTTGACTAGAATATACTGTGATATATTTAGGTTAGGTTAGGTTAGGTTAAATTTGGTTTGTTGGTTAGTTGGGTTTATTTGTTTCATAGAAGGTTTGGGTTAAGTTTCGGTCTTGTTTGGTTGTTTGATTTTAAGACAAGTTGTGATAGGACTTGACTTTCTCCTGGTGTGTTTAAATGGAAGAGATGGCACTGAACTGTGACCATAGTGAACTTAAATGAGCAGATCTGGCATATGGACTGAAACCTCTCAAAGACATACAGTATACTAAGCGATCACTGCTAAAGTTATCATAAAGTTCAAGTTGTTAGCGGTTATTGCTAATGAATTATAACGGAAGTGTATATTGTTAGCGACTATTGCTAAAAACATGTCTAACACATTCATTTTTAAGGTATTATTGAATCCCCCCCTCCCCTCCCCAGTGTTCCTACGTCTGGTAAGAATGTCTGCCCTCAAGCGCTAATAAACAACACTTAAGATACAGTTTCTTGATACATAAAAGACGTTATTTGGAAAACAAAAGCGAGTGTGGTTTTGTTATACGAATTTACCAGGAGTTAAAAGTACGTGTGTTTGGTAAGGATGTTCCCCACAGCGTGTAAACAATACCCAGATGAATTATATAGCTTAAACAAAAAAACATTTTTCACTTAACAAAACGTCTAGACAAAAACCTGTTTCAAGAGATAAAGTCGGTTTATAGACTATACCACTGTACTGCTCCCACCAGTGATACTTACAGAGCCACACCATGAATACACAGCTCATTAGATAAAAAAAACAAGTGAAAATATTTATTACTTATTGTCGCTCGCCTGGCAGGGAGCCATCATTATCGGCGCTGAAACTGTCGTACCGTATATCTTAAACATAACGAGGTCGGTGGATTTTCGACCTTACTGCCACGGAAGCTAAAACCAATTATTTGCTTGTAGAACGTATTGGTAACTTCAATTACAAATAGAGATAAATGGCGATTAGAAGACATAACTAGAGACGCAGTGATCATATCGGAGTGAGGAACAGTATATGTGGCCTCTTGAGCTGACGTTCTCGGGTCAATACGGATTATGGATGAGTTAGTCAGTGATGTAAACGGATACATTTACATCTAAATTCGAAAATTCCGCTGATTTGAATAACTTGTCATTAAGGCGTTTGTTTTAGCTTATGTTATTTGCGTGTAGGTTAGGTTAGGTGTAGGAGGAAATGATAAGAGGTGTTTGTTATTGTTTGTATAGTACTTCTGGTGCAGATGGGGCTAATTAAAACCGACAGACATATATAAACAAGAAAATTGTCAACACAGAAAGATAACACAAATGGAATGATTGGAACACACACATACTGAAACATACACATCTACATATACTGAATCATACACACAAATACACCTACTGAAACATACACACACATACTGAAACATACACTCATACATACTGAAACATACACATACACATACTAAACATACATACTGAAACATACACACACACACCGAAACGCACACACAAACACTCTACCTTCACCACCTTAACTAAAGTCAGGTACCCGTTCACAGGTGGATCGACTGAAGGTGCCTGGGGGTGCGGACGAGGGAACATTAGGTGAGGAAGCCAGTATACTATCTGTTTATCCTTGGACGAGATGCACTGAGTATACTGTATGTATGTGTGTGTGTGTGTGTGTATACCAGATTAAAACTGTTGATTTGTTCATATTATTTTTTATTTATTTATTGTATATTTCATAGAATCGCTTAAATATACAAAGCAATTAATTTATTTTTGCTGTTATTATTTGTTTAATTTTCAGCAATACTGGTGGTAGTAGTAGTAGTAGGCCTATGTGAATGCTTAATTTTCGTATTATTATTATTAATATTATTTGTGTTTAGGCTCGTGTTTGCTATTTAGGTTCGTAATCCCTTTTCATTTTCGTCAGATAGTTTAAGTAAACACATAATCAATCTTTCATGTTATTTTCTTTTCAATTTTGTTCCGGTTTCGTTCCTCTCCGATTATTTAATTTTTAAAACTCCTATTCGTATTTATATTGATTTTAGAATCTGTTCGTGTTTTGGAGGTAATTTTTAATTCCATTTTATGGGTAATTTAGGTATTTGTTCATATTTTGTAAGGAATTTTAGTATTGCCATTTATTAATTTACTGTTATTTATTTAGCATCTTCTATTTACTGTTATTATTCCATATCTACGTAATATAGCTATCTATCTATAGTTGGGTAATATAGAGGTCTGCGATTCAGTTTTTTCTTCAAATTTTGTTTATTTTATGTTTTTAAATTTACGTATATTATTATTTTTAGAAGAATACGGATTTTTTTTAATCTGCGATGTTGTTTATTATTTTTGTTGTGGTATTTATTTTCCAACATTATTATTACCGTATCATGTTGGCAAGTAACACGAACGAATTACCTTATTTTTTTCCTCCAAGACGATGCATCCCAACTAAACCTAACTAACCAAGAGACACCAGATTGTTTTTGGTGGGGAGGGCGTGGAGTAGATTTAGTTAATTAATTAAAAGAACAGAATTAATTAATGTTTTTTTTAGTGTATTGAGTATTGTCGTAGTCACTTAAGACCATAATTATACCTGATAAACTCTTGAGAATATCTTTGTGTCGTATCTCTAAGTGAGTGAGTCAGTCAGTTGTGTATTTAGGAGAATTTTTTTGAGGGGAGATCTGGAAATATTTCTTGTGTTTGTATAATTATCTATCTATCTCTTTTGTTTTTATCTTTCTGTTTTTTTATATTCTCTCTCTCTCCCTCTTTTTTTCATTTTCGTCTTTTCTCTTTCCTTCCTCTTTCAATCTCTGTAACCCAGTCTTTTCTCTCTCTCACTTTTTAACATTCTTTCTATTTCTCTCCCACCCCGTCTCTCTCTCTCTCTCTCTCTCACAGTCGATTCTCTCTATATCTCTCAGTCTCCTCTCTACTCTTTTCTCTCTCTCTCTCTCTCTCTACTCACCTCCTGGTACTCCTTCATGGCGCGTCCTTCGTCAGGTGGTTCTCGACCCGGTGGAGATTTCAAACAGTTCGTCCCCTCGAACACGACCTGTATAAACTTCTCCTCCTATAAGTCATCTTCCCGCACCTTCAACGCCTGTTACTGATGCCTCCAAACACTCCCTGGTGTCTCTCACCTCCTTCGTTCCTTTGTTTTTTTTCTCACCGTTTGATGTCTCAGTATGTCACAATAGGGATTTTTTACGTCTCACTTCACTAATTTCATAGGGATCCGGGGACGGTATTTGTTTGGCGCCGATTTTTAGCTTTTGGGGGTTATTTTATCCCTCCTGCGGTTGATTTTGAGGTATTGGAATCATATTGAGATGGTTAGAAGCACCGAGGTTGTGTATCACGGGGAGATAATGGAAAACTGAGAGGGGTTTGGTGTGTGGTAGGAGGTGGTAGGGCGGGCGGGCGCTGGGTGATGACTGGCGCCTGGCTGACACACCGGGACCCGCGCACCTCTAGCCACGCCCACCCCTCGCCAAACCTCCTCATCTTGGGTTAAATCCGCCTTGAAATAGTCGACTAATTTTTTTCTATGGGTCTATTTAAGATAGTTGAAGATTATCTTTGTTTATATACATAGAAGAGAAACCAATAAGGGAGTTAATTTGTCAAAAGACTTCAAGTCAATAAAGCGTGACGTCACCTTGGACCAATCAGGAAGGAGGAGCCTATAGGCGGGGCTTTCTTCCTGGTAAACTGTTGCCATATGAGACTTTATACTTTAACAAACTTCCCAATAGAAAAATAAAATAAAATAAATAAAATAACAAAGATTAACAAAATATAAATCATTCACAGACACACAGACGTAAACTATTGGAAGACGATGGTCATTTGATAATAGCGGAACTTTCCTCCTACGCCGCTTTTACGACTGGAGACACAAACACAGAAATACCGGAAGCGATGACACCGCCCCCGCCGACATGTGGCATTGTGGTGGGCGTGGCTTGGGTGATGGCGGCTGGGCGTGGCCGGTGATGGCGGTGAGGGCGTGGCCTGGGTGCGGTGTCTGGGCGTGGCCTGGGTGGCGGCTGGAAAGTGGGTCCAGGACACAGTTATCTAGAATCACGACCGCCGGAGGATGAGGGTGTAAGAGGTGTACTGGGGTGTGTTGAGGGTGTAAGAGGGTGTGTTGAGAGTGTAAGAGAGTGTGTTCAGGGTATATGAGGGTGTGTTCAGGGTGTAAGAGGGTGTGTTGAGAGTGTAAGAGAGTGTGTTGAGGGTGTAAGAGGGTGTTGAGAGTGTAAGAGAGTGTGTTCAGGGTGTATGAGGGTGTGTTCAGGGTGTAAGAGGGTGTAAGAGGGTGTGTCTAGGGTGTATGAGGTGTGTTCAGGGTGTAAGAGGGTGTGTTCAGGGTGTAAGAGGGTGTGTCAGGGTGTAAGAGGGTGTGTCAAGGTGTAAGAGGGTGTACTGGGGTGTGTTCAGGGTGTAAGAGGGTGTGTTCAGGGTGTATGAGGGTGTGTTCAGGATGTAAGAGGGTGTTCAGGGTGTACTGGGGTGTAAGAGGGTGTGTTCAGGGTGTATGAGGGTGTGTTCAGGATGTAAGAGGGTGTGTTCAGAGTGTATGAGGGTGTAAGAGGGTGTCCAGGGTGTAAGTGAGGGTGGAGAGGGTGTGTTCAGGGTGTTTTCTAGAGTTGATAATAGGAAATGATATAGTTAGTCATATTCGTTTTCTCTGGTGTTAATGTTAAAGAAAACGCTATTCAAAAGTGTCAGTTTAGCGGTAACTTAGGTATACCCACGTCCATATTATAATACAGTAAGATCCTTTCATTGTTCTTGATAATTTTAAAGCCCAGTTATGTTTTGATTCCACACACCCACACACACCTACCCCACACACACACACACACCTACCCACACACACACACACCCACACACACACACACCCACACACACACCCACCCACCACACACACACACACACACACACACACACGGTGGTAGATCTATAGAATGGTCTACCTCCTGAGTCTTAATTATCACCATATATCTGTGGGTAAGTAAGTGAACTCAGGAGATATTTCGTAGTCATACCCGGGAGATATTTTTACAACGCAATATTAATACTGCATTGTTGATGGTAATTAGGAGTCACCAGGTTGTTCATATTGTTTACCTTTGTTTATTATAGTGCTAGTGACACTGTTTACTGTTTATATCTTTAGTGTTTAATACGACGCTATTGACATATTGTTTTCTGTTTACATTGTGGCTGTATTATTGTTTATTATGGGACACATAAATACGTTTTGATAACCACTTCCCAGCGGCCAGAGTATAAAGGTAACATTAACACCTAACCTAACCTAACGCTATAACAACCTGTCTGGAAATAATCACCGTCCTCTACCATTCCCTTCTGTGTGTGTGTGTGTGTGTGTGTGTGTGTGTGTGTAGTTTTATTTAAGGTTCTCAGACAAACAATAATTTAAAAAATATAATTATATATTTTTATTAATCGACATTTTATTTTTTTTCTGAAATTATCGAAAATCACAGAACCACAATTATTAGAGCCTATGTTTAATTAAGAGACAATAATAATAACAATAACAACAAGAACCATATCAACAACAATAATAATAATAGTAATAGTCTAGTAATAATAATAATAATAATAATAATAATAACAGTTTTGTATCTAAATAACCAACAACTTAATACAACCAACAACAACAACAACCAACTACCACGTCAAGTGTTAAGGTCACCACACCAACAGCCACTTGACTTAATATTTGACCTTGACCTCATCTCTTCCCTAACATACCACACTCATCAATTTTTCTACCAAGTTAGACACACACACACACACACACATACACACACACACACACACACACACACTAAGTGAAACCAATAACCCTTAAGCTTTTGTGTTGATAGTATAGAAGGAAATGCATGACAGTTATATGACAGTTACATGACAGTTATATGACAAGGATTTGAGTCAGGGAGCTATAGATTTGAGCCAAGGGGGCCATAGATTTGAGCCAAGTAGCCATAGATTTGAGTCAGGGAGCCACATAATTGAGTCAGAGGGCCAGAGATTTGAGTCAGGGGGCCATAGATTTGAGTCAGGGGGGACCATAAATTTGAGTCAGGTGCCATAGATTTTACTCAATGGGCCATATATCTGACTCAAAGGGCCATACATCTGACTCAAATGGCATAGAGTGGAGTCACATATTTAACACTCGTAGGAAGGCTGCTGCTGGCCGTTCATGAAGAAGTCGATGATGGATTCAACACTGGTGATGGTTCTGCTACGAAGCCAACCAGCCCAAAAGACAAATGAAGGGCACCCTGTGGACAGTGACCGGTGTTAGTGGACAGTGACGGGTGTTAGTGGACAGTGACCGGTGTTGGTGGATAGTGACGGGTGTTGTGGACAGTGACGGGTGTTAGTGGACAGTGACCGGTGTTAGTGGACAGTGACGGTGTTAGTGGACAGTGACGGGTGTTGGTGGATAGTGACGGGTGTTAGTGGATAGTGACGGGTGTTAGTGGACAGTGACGGGTGTTAGTGGACAGTGACGGGTGTTGGTGGATAGTGACGGTGTTAGTGGACAGTGACGGGTTAGTGGACAGTGACGGTGTTAGTGGACAGTGACGGGTGTTAGTGGACGGTGACGGGTGGTGGGCAGTGACGGGTGTTAGTGGATAGTGACGGGTGTTAGTGGACAGTGACGGGTGTTAGTGGATAGTGACCGGTGTTAGTGGACAGTGACGGGTAGTGGACAGTGACCGGTGTTGGTGGACAGTGACGGGTGTTAGTGGACAGTGACGGTGTTAGTGGGCAGTGACGGGTGTTAGTGGATAGTGACGGGTGTTAGTGGACAGTGACGGGTGTTAGTGGATAGTGACGGGTGTTAGTGGACAGTGACCGGTGTTAGTGGACAGTGACGGGTGTTAGTGGACAGTGACGGGTGTTGAGTGGACAGTGACGGGTGGTGGACAGTGACGGTGTTGAGTGGGCAGTGAGCGGGTGTTAGTGGATAGTGACCGGTGGTGGGCAGTGACCGGTGGTTAGTGGATAGTGACCGGTGTTGGTGGACGGTGACGGGTGAGTGGACAGTGACCGGTGTTGGTGGACAGTGACGGGTGTTAGTGGACAGTGACGGGTGTTAGTGGGCAGTGACGGGTGTTAGTGGATAGTGACGGGTGTTGGTGGACAGTGACGGGTGAGTGGACAGTGACGGGTGTAGTGGATAGTGACGTTAGTGGACGTGACGGTGGTGGACAGTGACGGGTGGTGGACAGTGACGGGTGTTAGTGGACAGTGACCGGTGTTGAGTGGGCAGTGACCGGTGTTAGTGGATGATGGTGGGTGACCGTAGTGGACAGTGACCGGTGTTGAGTGGACGGGTGGTGGATAGTGACGGGTGTTAGTGGACAGTGACCGGTGTTAGTGGACAGTGACGGTGTTAGTGGACAGTGACCGGTGTTAGTGAACAAGTGACGGGTGGTGTGGACAGTGACGGGTGTTAGTGGATAGTGACCGGTGTTAGTGGATAGTGACGGGTGTTAGTGGACAGTGACGTAAGTGATAGTGACGGGTGTTAGTGGACAGTGACGGGTGTTGGTGGACAGTGACCGGTGTTAGTGGATGGTGACGGGTGTTGGTGGACGTGACGGTGTTAGTGGACAGTGTGACGGTGTTAGTGGACGGTGACGGGTGTTGAGTGGACAGTGACGGTGTTGGTGGATAGTGACGGGTGTTGAGTGGACAGTGACGGGTGAGTGGACAGTGACGGGTGTTGACAGTGACAGTGTTAGTGGACAGTGACGGGTGTTAGTGGACAGTGACGGGTGTTAGTGGATAGTGACGGGTGTTGAGTGGACAGTGACGGGTGTTGACAGTGACGGTGTTAGTGGACGGTGACGGGTGTTAGTGGACAGTGACGGATTTGAGTGGATAGTGACGGGTGTTAGTGGACAGTGACGGGTGTTAGTGGACAGTGACGGGTTTAGTGGATAGTGACGGGTGTTAGTGGACAGTGACGGTGTTAGTGGACAGTGACGGTGTTAGTGGATAGTGACGGGTGTGCAGTTATGTTAGTGGACAGACGGTGTTAGTGGATAGTGACGGGTGTTAGGTGAGTGACCGGTGTTATGGACAGGACCGGTGTTAGTGATAGTGACCGGTGTTAAAGAGACAGTGACCGGTGTTAGTGGACAGTGACGTGTTAGTGGATAGGAGTTGACGGTGTTAGATGCAGGACAGTGACGGTGTTAGTGGACAGTGACCGGTGTTAAAAGGAGGTACCTACCTAACCTGCTTGTTATGTAAACTTAACCCGAAACATAATTTAACTTATGATAACTCACTTATTAATAACCATGACCCGATTTAACCTGACATGACTTAACCTGCTTAACAATCACCCAAAAGAACAAAAGGACACATATTAACAATAATTTAACCTCAATTAAATTCACTAACTTATAACCTATTTAACCATACTCAATTTAACCCAACATAAACTAACCATGAATCCTAACCTAACCTGATTTGATCCTGACCTGACTTGATCCTGACCTCGACTAACCCTGACCTGACTTGACCCTGACCTTGATGATGCGCCGTTGTATTTCCTGTATTTGGCCAGAAGGTCACTATTTGACGATGGAGGGAAGATGAGGCCAGGGTGAACTGCTGACTGCCCCCACCAGAGATATAAACAATCCAATGTTGGGGAGACTGCTGCTAAGACGACTGTTGGAGAGAGAGTGTTGGAGGTGAGTGGTGGAGGTGGGTGGTGGAGAGAGAGGAGGAGAGGGTGGGAGGGAGGTAGGGGGTGGGGAGAGGATAGTTGGTTGGGAGAGAGGGATAGGGGGGGTTAGTGAGTGAAGGAGGAATGAAGTAAAGGATTTTTCTAAGTGAAAGAGAGAGAGAGAGAGAGAGAGAGAGGATGTTTGGAGGAGGATGAAGAGAAGATAGAAGAGAGAGATCCTTATCTGAAATGGTAAAACAAAAATAATATAATATAAATTACGACCATAACAAAATTACAGACCAATTTTCATCTATCTATCTTAACTCATCTATCTATCTATCTATCTAACACTGGGATGTGGATTTTAAGATTATTTGTATCATTTAATTCCTGTAGTCGATGTCACTGAATTGAAGCTCCTCGTGACAAGGTAGATGGCTAGAATTGGCTTTCACTAAAGTTATCTATGGCTTGTAAGTTCGGGGATTAAAGTTGGTAAGTTCGTGAATTTACGTAATTCATCCAAAAATTAATCTCTAATGCCCTTACTAAGTCAAGAACACCATGCAGGACCTAAAGATGTACTTGGCCACCATTTGCCCCTTTGTGGTAGAACCTCACGTCACAGTTACTGCAGCACCTCGTAAGGGACGTACATCTGTAGAGGTATGTTGTAGACCGCCAAAGCCATTAAGATCTTCACCGTCTGCGATAACTCTGTGAGGAAGATAACTGTGAGAAGATAACATGGAAAGATCGTACTCTAGGTGTCAAATTATATCATACATGGGGGGTAACTTGTCGTACTTAGGATAAAAATATCATATTTGAGTAACTGCTTGTACTCTAAGGAACTTATCATATGGGTAATTCATTGTACTCTAGGGGTAAAATTATCACTTGTGAGGAATGAGGAGGATAGGACAGAAGTTTATCATACTCAACATATAACACACACACACACACCTCATGTTCACTTGGTAGGTTGAGAGTGATGGAACCTTGCAAAACTTCCATATCTGAGGTAACCAAAGAACCCCACAGCTCGTGAGAAACAACCACAATCACCATAGCTGTATTCAACACTCGTCCATCACGCCAAGCTTGAGGTATTTCATCTTGTTTTCCAGTGGTAAAACCTTTTTTTTGGGGGGGGGAGGAAATGGACTGAAATGAGAAGAAAACAGTGTAATGATGGAGGAATGAAAGAAAATGGGGATTGAAATGAAAATTGAAAAAAAAATGGGCCTGTCTGCAAAATTAAATCGTCTGGCATTAGCTAACTAAAGAATAAAAATGGCGTCCCTGTATAGTGAAGGTAAAGCATATCTGGACATTTCTAACCCTTCCGAAATCAACCCCATGCCCATGAAATCACATCTGGGCATTACACACCTTTATAAACTCTCATCTGGGCATTACACTAACTGTACCACCAATCCAATGCCCTCAAAGGCGTAGATAGCTGAGCCAGTATAGAGGGAGGGAAAACCGGCAGCAGGCAGCTCTTCCTGGACGTGTGGCAGATCTCTCAACATGTAGTAGAAGCAGATGGTGATGCCTATTATCTGGACAGCCCCAGCCATGAGCGACACCGGTGCTAGGTATGTGTTAGTAAGATGAACTCAGGGTGTTAGTAAGGTGAACTCAGGGTGTTAGTAAGGTGAAGTCAGGGTGTTAGTAAGTGTAGTCAGGGTGTTAGTAAGAGTGAACTCAGGGTGTTAGTGGTGAACTCAGGTAAGGTAAGGTGAACTCAGGTGTTAGTAAAGGTGAACCAGTGTGTTAGTAAGGTGAACTCAAAAGAAGGTGTTAGTAAGGTGAACCAGGGTGTTAGTAAGGTGAACTCAAGGGTGTTAGTAAGGTGAAGTCAGGTGTTGGTAGAACTGAAAGGTAAGGGGTCAGTGTTAGTAAGGTGAAGCTGGTGTTATAGGGTGAACTTGTGGTGTTAGGTGAACTGTGTTAGTAAGAACTCAGGGTGTTAGTAGATAAATTCAGGTGTTAGTAAAGGTGAACTCCAGTGTTAGTAAGAGTGTTAGGTGAGAACTCAGGTGTTAGTAAGTGAAGAAGTGAATCAGGCAGGTAGGTGAACTCAGGGTGTTAGTAAGGTGAACTCAGGGTGTTAGTAAGGTGAACTCAGGGTGTTAGTAAGGTAAGCTGTGTTAGTAGGTGAAGTCAGGTGTTAGTAAGGTGTCAGGGTGTTAGTAAGAGTTTGTAGGGTGTTATTAAGGTGAACTCCAGGGTGTTAGTAAGGTGAACTCAGATTGTTAGTAAGGTGAACTCATAGGGTGTTAGTAAAGTGAACTCAGGTGAACTCAGGAAGGTAGAACTCCAGGTGTTAGTAAGATGAACTCAGGGTGTTAGTAAGGTGAACCCAGGTGTTAGTGTGAACCAGGTGTTAGTAAAGGTGAACCCAGGTGTTAGTAAGGTGAACTCCAGGGTGTTAGTAAGGTGAACTCAGGTGTTAGTAAGGTGAACTCTCAGAGTGTAAGGTGAACTCAGGTGTAAGGTGAACCCAGGTGTTAGTAAGGTGAACTCAGGGTGTTAGTAAGGTGAACCCAGGTTAGTGATGAACTCAGGGTGTTAGTGGAACTCAGAGTGTCAGTGGGATGAACTCAGGAGGTGTGGGCAGAACTCCAGGGTGTTAGTAAGATGAACTCAGGGTGTAGTAAAGATGAACCCAGTGCAGGAAGAACCGGTGGTACAGGTGACGAACCAGGAAAGGTAGAACTCAGGGTGTTACAAGGTGGTTTTAATACGTTTAGCACATAATAAGGAGTACCTACCTTGATGTGAGGAATGTAGAGATAACCTACCTTATGAGTTAGGGATGTAACAGATGAGAAGGATTGGTAATATTATAATCCCCATAACCGTATACCGAGAATACTGCTTCGGTAAAACAACACCGATAGCCTGTGGAAGAAACACCTTTAGAATGGCCTATCCATTTATCCATTCTCGTTTGTTCATATATACACCTAACCATCATCAGTAATCAAGGGTTAAACCATCGTACTCAAAAGTAAACCATCGTACTACAAGGATTAAACCATCGTGGCTTTCAAGTAAAACCATCAACGCGGCAACAACACAACTCAAAATGGCGATGAGCCTTGTTATCTGTGGTAGCTCGATAGAGGTTCTTATAAAGAAAAGTCTCGCTGTGTAATAGGTAAAGGTATAGCTGGAAGGTATAGGCTCATACGTCTGGAGGTATACCTGGGGTATAACTGGGGCATAACTGAGTATAACTGGGAGCATAACGGAGGAATAACTGGGAGCATAACGGGAGAATAACTGGGAGCATAACGAGAATAATAACTCACCTGCATCAGATTTTGGGGATGAAGACAGCATAGACGCAGCAGAAGCCGACCTGGGTGATGATGAGAAGGCTAATGATAACGATCTGGTATTGGTACTTCACACGGCACCCAGAGACCCAAACCATGACGCCACTCTCGCCAGCTGGAACGACTTCCCACACAATCTTGAACTCTAGCTGTTGGCACCACCGTATAGCCAGGGTGAGCCAATAGAAAGTGCCAGATTAAGGGAGAGAAAAAACCTAGAGGAAAGATGGTTAGAAGAATAAGCAGCCAAATGAACAGGTGTGAATAACATCCACTGGGAAATGTGTGCTCACCTGATATTGATGTTGACTTGAATATTATTGTCATCTAAGTTTTCACAAGAGACAAGGATCCTCTGACCATATTATTGTAATACTTTATTTTGGTATTTCAAGGCTGTTCATAGAATGATGCATGTGAGAGAGACAAACAAGACATTAAACATGGCTTTCAGAGTCTTACCAGCATTTTGCATACAGATACAAATGACACCATATTAGAAGTCCCAGCAAACCTGACCCACAGCCCTGTGTTCATAAGGCTTCTGTACATAAAGAGAGACCTAAAGCCTATGTCTCTTCAGCATGGATTCATGTCTCGAGGTTCGAAATGTGACAGAGACTGGAAATACGATATTGGTGGTTGGTTTGTTGCAGTTTAGCTGGCGAGGTTAGATTATTCGCGCTTAAATTAGTGTTTAGTCACCAACAAGGCAATTCTACTCATATTATTCTACAACTCACGTGGTTGATGAATAACTCACTGGGGACATCACTGGCGTTATTGATGTCCTCTTGCAGGACACACTGCTGATGGCTCCTACCTGAGTGTCCTCAGGCATGGGACTGGCCCACTCCTGTCCTGTCCCTGTAAGGGACATGGGGACACTTATTACAATATCTAGGACATGTGGAACCTCTTACTGCGAGAGAGAGAGAGAGGGGATTACGTCTGTTTATAGGTGTGACCGTGAGAGAGAGATGACAGACAGAGACAGACAGATATAAGAGAGAGAAAGAGAGGGAGGAAGGCTATGTGTTTATGTATGGTGTGTGTGAGAAAGAGAGATAAGCAGGATAGACAGAAAATGACAGACAGACAGACCTTTAAATACCCTCCCTCCTCCCAAGCACCTCACACCCCACCCTCCTCCTCTAAATTTAATCAATTGTCTATAGCGGTCAAAAGGTCATATAAGATCACATTAAATCCGACCTTATATCAACAGTGTAATGACCCTGGACTCAGCCTTGCGATTGGCCTCCTGTTCTGTAAGGGTGATTACACATATATTATACACAGAAAGACCTTGTACCTCAAATGTGCGACTCCTGTTCTTGCTTTTTTTGGGGGTGAACTTGACGTAGTCCAGAGAACAAGAGAGAGAGAGAGAGAGAGAGAGAGAGAGAGAGGAGAGAGAGAGAGAGAGAGAGACTATTTTGTTTTTGGCAGCAAATCTAGCCCAAGTAATAACAAATTTATAATAGTTACTGTCAGAGAATGGTGGTAGTGGATTGACGAATGGTGGTAGAATCTGACGAATGGTAGTAACTGACGAACAGGTAGTGGGACTGACGAATGGTGGTGGTAGTAACTCGACGAATGGTGTAACTGATGAATGGTAGAGACTGGACGAACGTGGTAGTAACTGACGAATGGTGGTGTTCGACGAATGGCAGTAACTGATTAATGGTGGTAGCAATTGATTTAATGGTAGTGATCGATCGCGCTGGTGGTAGCACTAATTTAGTGGTGATAGTAACTGACGAATGGTGGTAGACTGTCGAATGGTGGTGAAGACCGACGGTCAGGTAAATTGGATTTGTAATGGTGGTAGTAACTGACGAATGGCAGTAGTGACCTGGACGAATGGTGGTGGTGAGATCGACGAATGGTGTAGATCGACGAATGGTGGTAGCATCGACGAATGGTGGCAGTAACTGACGATGGTGTGTAACCGGATTTAATGTGGTAGACTGACGAATGGCAGGCACCGGACGAAATTGCAGAAGATTGACGAATGGTGAGATCGGACGAATGGTGGTAATCGACGAACGGTAGTAGAATCGACGAATAGTGGTAGTGACCGTTTGAATGTGGTGACCGACGCAGCACCGACGAAATTGTGGTAGTGAACAATGTAGCCAGGTGGTAGTAACCGACGAATGGTGTAATCGGACGAATGGTGGTAGTGACTGGACGAATGGTGGTGCAGTGACTGTCGTCGAATGGTGGTAGTGATCATAATGGTGGTAGTAACTGACGAATGGTGTAGTAACTGACGAATGGTGGTAGTAACTGTCGAATGTAGTGACTGACAATTAACCGGTAATGTCAAAGTTACTGGCTGCAGTAGTAAAATTGTCCATGGTGTCAAGTGTTTCATCTCCCACAAGTACAACTCGTTATCCTCAACACCGAAGCAATAAATATAATATCCTATCTAAAACCTCGCAGTCTCAAGATTCCGCACCTGTTGACAAGAGATACATTCTCTGCAAAAGCGATACGAGTTATCATATTTCTTTTATCTCTGTTTCACTATTTCGTCATTGACGCACCCAAGTCTCTTTCTCTCTCTCTCTCTCTCTGGGCTCCTCTCTCTCTCTCTCTCTCTCTCGCCTCTCTCTCTCTCTCTCTCATATACCCAGCTATATGTATTATAATTTTTGACGATACCTGCATCACCTGGGTAATCAGTTGCATTTAAGTGTGTGACGTAGAATCCAAACCAGTAACCCACACCTCATATCACTGTCTGGTTCAATCTGTCTCTCTCTCTGTCTCTCTGTCTCTCTGCTCTCTCTGTCTACACGTTTTAGGTGAGATTAGTATTTTAATGGCTCTAATTTTTTGTTCCACACTTCACAGACTGGTTGTTTACTTATCTGTAATTTTAAAGGGAAGGTCAAGTATGATAACACCACGTGTGTGTGTGTGTGTGTGTGTGTGTGTGTGTGTGTGTGTGTGTGTGTGTCTTGATTATCAGCAAGGTCGCCAATAGAAATGTTAAATCACCACCTCAGCAACACTGTACTCTCTCTCTCACACCCAACACAAGCTTCTGCCTTAACACCTTGAGCACAATAACACTCCCTTGAGCATAACAATAACACCTCCTTGAATACATACACACCTTTAACACCAACAACACCCCTGAGCTAACAACACCTTGAGTACAATAACACTTCCTTGACTACAATAACACTCCCTTGAGCTACAATAACACTTCCTTGAGTACAATAACACTCTTGAGTACAATAACACCCAAAAAACACCTCCTTAGAACAATAACACCTTCCTTGAGCAACAACACCTCCCTGAGTACAATAACACCTCGAGTATCTAATAACACTCTCGAGTACACAATAACACTCCCTTGAATACAATAACACCTTGACTACAATAAACCCTGACCACAATAACACCCCTGACCACAATAACACCCCTTGACTAACAACACCCTGAGTCAATAACACTCTTTATACAATAACACCTCCAAACACCCAAACAACACCTTAAGTACAATAACACTCCCTGACCAATAACACACCTTGAGCAACTACATAACCACAACTTAAAACACCATTGTTTTTAAGATAAACCAATTGTCACAACCTATTATATAAGTGCAATTGAACGAAGTAATAT
>NW_024754302.1:0-3647 GCF_018991925.1 Homarus americanus | reverse complement strand
TAGGTGGCTGCTTTGGTGGCTGCTTTGGTGGCTCGCGTAGGTGGTTGCTTGGCTGTTTCACGAATCACTGTCATGTTGAGATCCTTTAGCCAGCGTGTAAGAAAGAAATTAACAGTTTTAATTACATAGTATGATCGTGATGTAAATAAACCAAAGATGGTGGTATGTGGTGCACCCAGAGACGCTATACTAATGGTCCCTGAGACATTAAACAAAGAGTTTGTCATCAGTGTAACATGTAAGACGGACCACGAGTTCCTATACCATACTGGACCAATAGTCTCTAGGCCTGTACGTATGTGTGTGTGTCACATAATCTTAACAGAATCAATGTGTGTAATCATCAGGCACTTTTCTCTACAAAGGGTGTCCCTCAAGTACGGTATCTGCCGCCCTCTTCTCGCCGGTCACGTTTACGTAACCTCTCGATGTGAAGTGTGTACTGAGATAGTAGTCTATCTCTCTCTCTCTCTCTCTCTCTCTCTCTCTCTCTCTC
This sequence comes from Homarus americanus, assembly GCF_018991925.1. Taxonomy (NCBI): domain Eukaryota; kingdom Metazoa; phylum Arthropoda; class Malacostraca; order Decapoda; family Nephropidae; genus Homarus; species Homarus americanus. The sequence goes on along the minus strand of NW_024754302.1, from coordinate 3,151 downwards.
TCTCTCTCTCTCATCTTGCGTAGTCTCAAGGTTCTCATTATAAAAAGCCGACAGTCACAAGATGGAATAAAAAAATTGACAAAATTCTTCCATGTAAATATTTTCAAAATGGTTAGTCAATCTCGTTGTCTGTAGAGCAAGAGACAAGTGAAGCATAATATAAGACGAAACACGCTGATGGACGGAACTCAGACTTAGCGTGTAGTCTTACGGCGGGGAAAATGAACACTAGGCAAGGTGGCCGCCAGATAGTGTGGTGGTCGGTACTACGATGATATTGATATTGAAACAGTTTATTTAGAGTCGGATCTTCTACAGTTTGACGTACCTGCAAGATTTTTGTCACATGTAGTTACACTCTCAGCTTTTTTCACCTGAAGATTAATCATCCCAATGCTAACTTATCTTACCTAACCAAACTTCACTTATTTTGATTTAACCTTACCTAACTTACCTAACTTAACCTAACCACCATGTAGCGTTAAGGTGGTTAATCTTCGGGTGAAATAAGGGGTGTCTAATCTTCAGGTGATGCGTATTAGACCCTACCTAGATAACTAAATTTACAAAATTAACCTGTGACTAGATCCCTTGATGCTTAGAGCCATCACCTCACTCCATGCTGACCCAATACGCTACACGAAATAAATAGACGACGAGGCTGTCTTTAAGCTGACATTTCAACTCGGTAAAGCTTCGATTGAGGTTTTATATAATTGCTGCCATTAAGAACACGTGGCTCGCCCAAACTTGCCTAATGCGCAAATTTTCGAACTGACTGATTAGTGACAGGGTGATAGGGAGTTAGTGAGGAGAAAGAGGGAAAGAATGTTGAGGAAAGGAGAGATAGGGGGGAGGATGAAAGAGGAGGGGAAGAGTGAGAGGGATGGATGGGGCGGGAGGAGGGGAAGAATGACAGGGGTGGAGGGAGAGGGGTTGTAGGGTAAGGCGGGGAGTTAGTTTTAGTTTAACAAATTTATTGACAAAACTTGGAGTACAGTTTGCCTATTCTGAGTAATTCAGTCAGGTCTTGACACTGAGGGTGGTATCACTTCTCACTGCCAAGCAGGACAGAGGTTCATACACTAAGACATGTGGGTGATGTCACTGTTCACTGCCATGCAGGACAGAAGTACGTACACAAAGAAATACATCATATTCATTGACAGTATTGTTACGAGTTGGGGATTTAGAATATAGTTAAAAATCTACCCAGTTCCCAACAGGCAACAACAATAAAAAAACAAAGACAATCGGACTATAAAAGGGTAGACAAAGGATGCGAGTTTTTGTTGTGTATAATAAAGTACCATAAATTCCTTAACAAAATATTCAGCTTCTTATAAATTACCCTTAACCATACTTAACCTAAACATACGCAACATTGGCTTAACAGTATATACATATTTATACAACATACAATAATTTGAAGCAAGGTGGAGGTGGGGAGGCAACATAAGATTACAAAATACTCAAGTGCAGTGCTGAGATGGCTGACGAGTAAGGCTGAGTATTGTAGAAGACGGTAGGTAGTCACTGTGCCGTAGGTTTCCAGGATAGGTGATCCTAGTGTGGTCACTTCCTAGAGTGAAATGCCCTCTCCTCGATCTGGAGCTGATGAGGAAGACTTGGAGGAGGTGACCCAACAACCAGGAAATGAAGAAGGGAAACCCCGGAGTGGTAACTAAGACTAGTCATACTCGGGTTTCGTCCCTAGATGGCGTTGCTCGTGGTGCTGGGTAGGTAGATCATGACAATTGATGGCGTGGTTCGTAGTGCTGGGTAGGTAGATCATGACAATTGATGGCGTCTGGAGAGTAGCTGCTGCATTTCCACTGGAGCTCGGGATAAGGAGTCCGCAAAATGAGTTGTCATCCGCTATATGGAGAGCCCAACAGGGTTCGCTGGTTGGAGGGTCTTGTTGGTTTGGATGAGCGTGGGCGGGTTATGGTCAGTGAAGACTAGGAGGTATAAACTTCTTTATTGCCGCCTGAAACCAATTAAAGATAGTTGGATCCTGATGTTTTTCTTTGGCGGGATAGTATGCAGGTGAAGGATATCTGATGGGTCCGGGTTGTGAACTGGCCCCCACTCCGACTCCGCCTTTAGCGTCGTTTGCAGATGGAAGGGCAAGTGTAGTCAGGGTGGACTGGCTTGGAGAAAGAAGAGCTTTGGCGGGTTGGATATGAGGACGCAGACTGAGGGTCCAGCTTCACGCTGGAGAAGTTACTGCAGAACATGATGGTAGTATCCAGAGCGCAGGTTTCCATGGGTGGGAAGGACAAGATGGCTTTAACGTTTGCGTCCTTGGGTCTCACCATACCATGCCCAACGATATGTCCCAGGTAAGTCACTGAGGCCCGGCCAAAACCAGATTTAGCCAGGTTTATGGTGAATCCAGTCTCTTGCAGTCGTGCGAACAGTATCTCCAAACGCACCAGATGTTCGTCCCAGCCGTCCGACACCACCACCAGGTCATCCAGGTAGGCGAACGTCCCATCTAGGTCCTGAATCAGGTGATTGATTGCTCTCTGGAATGTGGCCGGAGCATTAGAAAAGCCAAACGCCATAACCAAATATTGAAAAAGACCAAATGGAGTTATAAATGCTGAGATTATTTTTGCCCTATCCGTGAGTCCCACTTGATAATATCCTTTCATCAAGTCCACCGTTGTAATAAATTTTGCACAGCCTATGCTGTCTATTATATCTTCAACCAAAGGTAAAGGGTAGGAGTCTGAGACAGTGACCTGGTTCACTTTACGATAATCGGTACAGAAACGAAAACTGCTATCGGGTTTAAATGTAGTTTCCAGATGCAATTTAGCTCAGCCAGTTATGCTTGTCAAAAAGATCTACCCTTTTTCATATAATCTCTTTTGAGATTGCTCTATGCTGATTGCTCATCATGTACATCATCTGAGATTAGCTTAATATCATGTTTAAGTATATTGCAAAACCCTGGGAGGTCTGACGTGACTTTAGGAAATGCTGATAATAACTTAGTGAGATCTTTTGCTTGAGATGGATTCAGAACAGAAAAATACTCATCCAAGTTGTTGAGTATGTGACTGTTAGCAGGGTTTTCTTTAGGTAGAGGGAAGTCTAAATTCTCCAATGGGTCCATGTCATCTGTCTCCGGCTCCGGCCC
>NW_024754301.1:0-17107 GCF_018991925.1 Homarus americanus | reverse complement strand
TAGTTACGTATTGCTGCCGTGAACCTCTAATGGGGACCACCCGTGCCGCTTAGGTGATCAGAGCAACGTTTTACAAAATGCGGCTTCGAAACACGAGGATCCAAATATATTTCATTAGCCCAATAAAGCACTCGGACTTCTACATATAATCAACACCTCACCCCACCAAGATTCAAACCCACGATCTTATAATTGTGACCGGGGTATGCTACCTCTGGGCCACCAGGACAATAAAAGCAGTCCTAGACTCTGCTATATTTCACACAAAGCCTGTTCAACGACCTTATGGCGCCATGAACCTCTAATGGGGACCACCCATGCCCCTTAGGTGATCAGAGCAACGTTTTACCATATCCGGCTTGGAAACACGAGTATCCATATATATTTCATTAGCCCAATAAAGCACTCGGACTTCTACATATAATCAACACCTCACCCCACCAGGATTCAAACCCACGATCTTATAATTGTGGCCAGGGTATGCTACCTCTGGGCCACCAGGACAATAAAAGCAGTCAAAGACTCTACTATATTTCACACAAAGCCTGTTCAACGACCTTATGGCTCCATGAACCTCTAATGGGGACCACCTATGCCGCTTAGGTGATCAGAGCAACGTTTTACCAAATCCGGCTTCGAAACACGAGGATCCATATATATTTCATTAGCCCAATAAAGCACGCGAGACTCTACATATAATCAACACCTCACCACCAGGATTTGAACCCACGATCTTATAATTGTGACCGGGAATGCTACTCTCTGGGCCACTAGGACAAAAGCAGTCCTAGACTCTGCTATATTTCACACAAAGCCCGTTCCAACGAGCTTATGACGCCAGAACCACTATAGACCACCCGTGCCGCTTAGGTGATCAGAGCAACGTTTTACCAAATGCGGCTTCGAAACACGAGGATCCATATATATTTCAATAGCCCAATAAAGCACGCGGACTTCTTCATATAATCAACACCTCACACCACCAGGATTCGAACCCACGATCTTCTAATTGTGACCGGGGAACGCTACCTCTGGGCCACCAAGACACTAAAAGCAGTCCTAGACTCTGCTATGTTTCACACAAAGCCTGTTCAATGAGATTTTATCGCCGTGAACCTCTAATGGGGACCACCCGTGCCGCTTAGGTGATCAGAGCAACGTTTTACCAAATGCAGCTTCGAAACACGAGGATCCATATATATTTCATTAGCCCAATAAAGCATGCGGACTTCTACATATAATCAACACCTCACCCCACCAGGATTTGAACCCACGATCTTATAATTGTGACCGGGGGACGCTACCTCTGGGCCACAAGGAACAATAAAAGCAGTCCTAGACTCTGCTATATTTCACACAAAGCCTGTTCAACGAGCTTAAGGCACCGTAAACATCTAATGAGGACCACCAGCCATGAAGATCAGAGCAACGCTTTACCAAATGCGGTTTTGAAACACGAGGATCCATATATATTTCATTAGCCCAATAAAGCAAGCGGACTTCTACATATAAACAACGCCTCACCCCACCAGGATTTGAAGCCACGATCTTATAATTGTGACTGGGGAACGCTACCTCTGGGCCACCAGGACAATAAAAGTAGTCCTAGACTCTGCTATATTTCACACAAAGCCTGTTCAACCACCTTATGGCTCCATGAACCTCAATGGGGACCACTCTGTGCTTAGGGTGACCAGAGCAACGTTTACCAAAACCGTCAAAACATGAGGATCCATATATATTTGATTAGCCCAATAAAGCACGAGGACATCTACATATAATCAACACCTCACCCCACCAGGATTTGAACCAACGATCTTATAATTGTGACCCGGGAATGCTACCTCTGGGCCACCAGGACACTAAAAGCAGTCCTAGACTCTGCTATATTTCACACAAAGACTGTTCAACGAGCTTTTGGCGCCGTGAACCTCTAATGGGGACCACCCGTGCCGCTTAGGTGATCAGAGCAACGTTTTACCAAATCCGGCTTGGAAACACGAAGATCCATATATATTTCATTAGCCCAATTAAGCAGGCGGACTTCTACATATAATCAACGCCTCACCCCACCAGGATTTGAACCCACGATCTTATAATTGTGACCGGGGAACGCTACCTCTGGGCCACCAGGAAAATAAAAGCAGTCCTAAACTCTGCTATATTTCACATTAAGCCTGTTCAACGAGCTTATGGCGCCGTGAACCTCTAATGGGGAAAACCCATGCCGCTTAGGTGATCAGAGCAACGTTTTACCAAATGCGGCATCGAAACACGAGGATCCATATATATTTCATTAGCCCAATATAGCACGTGGACATCTTCATATAATCAACACCTCACCCCACCAGGATTCGAACCCACGATCTTCTAATTGTGACCGGGGATCGCTACCTCTGTGCCACTAGGACACTAAAAGCATTCCTAGACTTTGCTATATTTCACACAAAGCCTGTTCAACGAGCTTATGGCGCCGTGAACCTCTAATGAGGACCACCCGTGCCGCTTAGGTGATCAGAGCAACGTTTTACCAAATGCGGCTTCGAAACACGAGGATCCATATATATTTCATTAGCCCAATAAAGCACGCGGACTTCTTCATATATTCAACACCTCACCCCACTAGGATTCGAACCCACGATCTTTTAATTGTGGCCGGGGTATGCTACCTCTGGGCCACCAGGACAATAAAAGCAGTCAAAGTCTCTACTATATTTCACACAAAGCCTGTTCAACGACCTTATGGCTCCATGAACCTCTAATGGGGACCACCCGTGCCGCTTAGGTGATCAGAGCAACGTTTTACCAAATGCGGATTCGAAACACGAGGATCCATATATATTTCATTAGACCAATAAAGCACGCGGACTTCTTCATATAATCAACACCTCACCCCACCAGGATTCGAAATCGCATCAGGACACTAAAAAGCATTCCTAGACTCTGCTATATTTCACACAAAGCCTGTTCAACGAGCTTTGGTGCCGTGAACCTTAATGAGGACCACCGCTTGTAGTGATCAGAGCAACGTTTTTTCCAAAACAGGATCCATATATATTTCATTAGCTCTAATAAAGCACGTTGGACTTGTACATATAATCAACACCTCTATCCCACCAGGATTTGAACACGATCTTATAATTGTGACTGGGGAATGCTACCTACAATTAGGACAAACAGTCCTGGACTTTATGTTTTAACATAAAGCCTGTTGAGCGGGCTTATGGTGCTGTGAACTTGTATTGGGGACCACTCTTGCAGCTTAGGATGGGTGATCAGGAGTAACGTTTTTCTTAAATGTGGCTTCGTAACATGAGGATCCATATATATATTTCATTAGCCCAATAAAGACGGGACTTCTTTGTATAATCAACACCTCACCTCACCAGGATTTTGAACCCACGATCTTAGGATTGTGGGTGGAATGCTGCCCTGGCCACTAGGATAATAAAGCAGTCTGACACAGTTTGTTCAACGAGATTATGGCTTGCGTGAACTTAATGGGGACCACCCGCTGCTTAGGTGATGAGAGGCAATGTTTTTGCAATGCGTTTTCTGAAACACGGGATCCATGATATTTCATTATCCCAATAAAGCTTGGTTATATAATCAACACCCCACCTGATTTCAACCCATGATCTTATAATCGTAACCGAGCGGTGTCTGAACCCTTTAGGAACTAAAAGCAGTCCTAGATTGTTATATTTCACATTGGAAGCTCTGTTGAATGAGCTTATGGCGGCGTGAACCTCTAATGGGGACAAACTTTGCCCTTAGGTGATTAGAGCAACGTTTTTACTTCTTATCCGGCTTTGGAAACAGGTATCCATATATATTTCTATTAGCCCAATAAAGCACTTTGGACTTTACATATCAATTTCACCCACCAGTTTTGAACCCACGATCTTATAATTGTGACTGTGGGAGTTACCTCTGGGCCTGGGACAATAAAGCAGTCCTACACTCTTGCTATATTTCACATTAAATCTGTTCAAGGTTTATGGCGTCGGAACTCTTAATGGACCTCCTGTGCTTAGGTGATCAGAGCAACGTTTCCAATGCGGTTTGAAACACGAGGATCAAATATATTTCATTAGCCTTAATAAAGCACTCGGTCTTTGCTTATATAATCAACACTTTACCCACCAGATTCAAACCCACGATCTTATAATTGACCGTATCTTTAGCTATTTGGGACAATAAAGTAGTCTTAGACTTTATTTGATGATTAAAGCTTGTTCAGTGACCCATGGCGCCATGAATAATAGACCACCCGTTCTTAGGTGGTTGAAAGCAATTGTTTTTACTTATATCCGGTTTAAAACACAGTATCCATATATTTCATTAGCCAATAGCCGCAGCTTCTACATTAATCAACACCTTTTCCCACCAGGTTTGAATTTATCTTATAATGTGACTGGGGATACCCTGGCCACCAGGAACAATAAAGCAGTCTAGACTCTTGCTATATTTTGGCTGACAAAGCTTGTTCACGAGCTTAAGGCGCGAAACTCTAATGAGGACCACTGTGTCATGGTGATCAGGGCAATGTTTTACTTCAAATCCGCTTGAAACACGAGGGGATTCATATTTATTTTATTAGCACGAGACTTTTTACATGTAATCAAACCTCACCCCCCAGGTTTGTCTGACGATTTTATATGTGATCGGAATGCTACTTGGGCCATTTAGGACAATAAAAGCAGTCCTAGACTTGCTATTTTACAAAGACTGTTCAGCGAGTTGTGGCGCTGAACTATATAGGGGACCACCTTGCAGCTGGTGATGCAGAGCAACGTTTTACAGTGCTTCGAAACAGAGATCCATATATATTTCATTAGCCCAATAAAGCATCTAGAACTCTTCATATAATCAATGCTCAATTCTTACCGGGATTCAACCCACGATCTTCTGATTGTGGCCGGGGATGCTATTTTGGCCGCAGGACACTAAAAGCATTCTAGACTCAGGATATATTTCAATACAAAAGCCTGTTCAAGGGAGCTTATGGCGTTTGAACTCTAATGAGGACCACCTGTGCAGTTTAGGTGGATCAGAGCAATGTTTTACCAAATGGCTCGAAATTACTTGTGATCCATATATTTTCGTTGTAATAAGAACGAGACTTCTACATATAATCAACACCTCAATTTCTACCAGGATTTGAACCCGCGTGATCTTATGAGATTGTGACCGGGGAATGCTACCCTGGGCCACTTTAGACAATAAAAAGCAGTCAAAGTCTCTATTATTTCACACAAAGCCTGTTCCGAGCTTTGAGGGCTGTGAACCATTATGGTTACCAGCTGTGCCATAGTGATCAGAGCAACGTTTTACCGTCGTTGAAACGAGGATCCATATATTTTCATTAGCCCAATAGTGTGGATTCTACTTATAATCAACACCTACCACCAGATTTGAAACCACGATCTTATAATTGTGACTGGGGACGCTACCTCTGGGCCACTAGGAGCAATAAAACTGTTAGATTCTGCTATATTTCACAGTTTGTTCACTGAGTTAAGGCGTAAGCCTCTATTATAGGGACCACCGTGCTGCTTAGGTGATCAGGCAACGTTTTGCAAATATGTTCGAACACGAGGATCGTATATATTTCATTAGCTCAATATAGCCGCGGACTTCGTCATATAATCAACACTCACTTTACCAGATTCGAACCCACGATCTTTCTAATTGTGACCGGGATCGTTTACTTTGGGCCACCAGGACACTAGTATTCTTGGATTTAGTATATTTCTGCACAAAGCTTGTTCAGCGAGCTTATGGCGCTGTGACCTCTATGTAAGGGACCACCCGTGTAGCTTTATTGATCAGAGCAATGTTTTTATCAATTCGGTTTGAAACACGAGGATCCATGTATATTTCGTTGCCCAATAAAGCACGCAGACTTTTGCATATAATCAACACTCACCCCACCAGGATTTGAACCCACGATCTTATAATTGTGACCGTGGATTGCTACCTCTGGGCTACTAGGACAATAAAAGCAGTCAAAGTTCTCTGCATATTTCACAGCCTGTTCAACGACCTTATGGCTCCATGAACCTTTAATGGGGCTACCTGTGCGCTTGGGTGATTGGAGTAATGTTTTACCAAATCCGCTAAACACGAGGATCCTATATATTTCATTAGCCCAATAAAACTGTCGGTTCTACATATAATCCAACACCTTACCCCACCAGGATTTGAACCCGATCTTATAATTGTGACGGGAATGTTACCTCCTGGGCCACCAGGACACTAAAAGCATTCTAGACTCTATATGTTTCACACAAAGCCTGTTTCGCAGGCTTATGGCGCCGTGAACCTCTAATGAGGTTTTCCCGTGCCGCTTAGGTGATCAGAACAGCGAAAATACCATCTGCGGCTTGAAACACGAGGATCCATATATATTTCATTAGCCCAATAAAGCACCACCGGACTTCTACATATAATCAACACCTCCACCACAAGTTTGAACCCACGATCTTATAATGGTGTGACCGGGGCCATACCTCCTGGGCCTGGAACATTAAAGCAGTCCTAGTCTCTTATATATTTCACACAAAAACCTGTTCAACGGGCTTAAGGCACCGTAGAAGCCTCAATGAGGACCACCCGTCGAGGTGATCAACGGCGTTTTTTAAATCTGACCCCGAGAAATGGGATCATATATTATCCTTCATTAGCCAATAAAACCGCAGCGGACACAACTGTAATCAACACCTCACCCCACCAGGATTGAACCCGCGATCACCTAATTGGCAGGCATTAGGATTACATCCTCTAAGCCACCAGGACATAAAGCATTCCTAGACTCTGCTATCATTTCACACAAAGCCTGTTCAACGAGCTTATGGCGCCCGTGAACCTTTAATGAGACACCGTTGCGCTTAGGTGATCAGAGCAACGTTTTGCATCTGGCTTCAAAACAAGATCCCATATATATTTCATTAGCCCAATAAAAACGCAGCGGACTTGTTACATATAATCAACACCTCATCCCCACAAGGATTTACGAGACCCCGCGATCTTATAATTGTGACGGGGAATGCTACCTCTGGGCCTGGGATAATAAAAGTCAAAGTCTCTACTATATTTCACACAAAACCTCCTTCCGAGCTTATGGGCGCTGTGAACCACTATAAGGGACCGCCCGTGCGCTTAGGTGATGTAGAGCAACGTTTTACCAAATGCGCTTCGAAAACCACGAGGATCATATATGTTTCATTAGCCCAATAAAAGCGGGAGGACTTCTTCATATAATCAACACCTCACCCCACCAGGTTTGAACCCACGATCTTATGATTGTGACAGGAATGTTACCTCTGGGCCTGGGATAATAAAACAGTCCTAGACTCTGCTATATTTCCATAAAGCCTGTTCAGCAGATTATGGCGTCGTGAACCTCTAATGGGGACCACCCGTGCTGCTTAGGTGATGAGGAGCAATGTTTTACCGTAATGCTTCGAAACACGAGGATCCGTTATATTTTATTATCCCAATAAAAGCTCGGACTTCTGCATATAATCAACCTCACCCGACGGATTCAAACCCGCGATCTTATAATTGTGACCGGGGTATGCCTCTGGGCCTGGGACAATAAAAGCAGTCCTAGGCTTCAATAAAAATGATCCTAGACTCTGCTATATTTCCTAAAAGCATTCAGCGAGCTTTTTTGGCGCATATGAACCTCTAATGGGGACCACCGTCCTCGCCGTTGATCAAACAACGCTTAACCCAATCTTGACTTCGAAACACGAGGATCCATATATATTTCATTATGCCAATAAAACACGAGACTTCTACATATAACCAACACCTCACCCACAAGTTGAACCCGATCTTATAAATGTGACCAGAGACGCTACCTCTGGGCCACTAGGACCAATAAAAGCAGTCCTAGACTCTGCTATTCACACAAAAGCCTGTTCAGCGAGTTTAGCAAGGCGCTGTGAACCACTATAAGAGGGGCCCACCGTGCCGCTTAGGTGATGAGCAACGTTTTGCAAATACGGCTTGAAACTAGGATCATATATTTTCGTGGCCCAATAAACGCAGACTTCTCATATAATCAACACCTCCACCCACCAGGATTTGAACCCAAGATCTTATAATTTGTGACAGAATGCTACCTCCCTGGGCCACCAGGACAATGAAAGCAGTCCTGAGCTCTGCTATATTCGCACAAAGCCGCATTCTAGCGAGCTCATGCGCCATGAACCTCTAATGGGGACCACCGGTGCAGGTGATCAGAGCAACAACCCAATCGCGGCAAAACCTGAGAATCATATATATTTCATTAGCCCAATAAAAGCACCACGGACTTCTACATATAGCCAACACCTCACTTACCAGGATTTGAACCCTCGATCTTCTAGTATGACCGGGGAGCAGCTACCTCTGGGCCGCAGGACATAAGCATTCCTAGACTCTGCTATATTTCACACAAAGCCCATTCCAGGCTTATGGGCGCTAGTAGACCTCCTAATGGGGACCACCCGTGCGGCAAGGTGATCCAGGCATCATTTTACCGTCACGGCTTCGAAACCCACAGTGGGACCACCCGTGCGCTTGGGTGATGAGGCAAGCGTTTTGCAAATGGGCTTGAAAGCACGAGGATCCATATATATATCATTGGCCCAATAAAGCCATGAGGTTTCTTTATATAATCAACACCTCACCCACCAGGATTTGGCACGATCTTATAATTGTGACCGGGGATTGCTAACTTCTGGGCCACCAGGACAATAAAAGTGATTCTAGATTCTGCTATATTTCACACAAAGCCTGTTCAACGAGCTTATGGCGCGAACCTCTAATAAAGGACCACCCGTGCGCTTGGGTGATCAGAGCAACGTTTTGCAAATCGGCTTCGAAACACGGGGATCATATATATTTCGATTAAGGCCCAATATTACGCCGAGACTTCTTCATATAATCAACACCTCACCCACCAGGATTTGAACCCGATGTCTTTATGGTGAATCTTTCCAGGACAATTAAAGTCTCTGCTATATTTCACACAAAGCCTGTTCAGCGAGCTTATGGCGGCTTGAACCACTATAGGGACCACCGTGCGCTTAGGTGATCAGGCAACGTTTTGCAAATGCGACTGACGAGGTCCTGTTTCCATTAGCCCAGCAAGCATGCGGACTTCTCATATAAACATCCTCCCCACCAGGATTTGAAACCACGATCTTATAATTGGCGAGGTGGACCGCTACCTCTGGGCCACCAGGAACAATAAAAACGTCCTAAACTCTGCTATATTTCACACAAAGCCTGTTCAGCGAGCTTGGCGCCGTAAACCTCTAATGGGGACCACCCGTGCGGCAGGTGATCAGAGCAACGTTTTACCGTCACGGCTTCGAAACACGAGGATCATATATATCATTATTAGCCCAATAGTACGCGGACTTCTTCATATAATTCAACACCTCCCCACAGGTTCAGACACGATCTTCTAATTGTGACCGGGGATCCTACTTCTGCCAGGCGCAGGACACTAAAAGCATTCTAGACTCAGCTATATTTTACACAAAGCCTGTTCAACGAGCTTTGGCGCTGTGAACCTCTAATGAGGACCACCGTGCCGCTTAGGTGATCAGAGCAACGTTTTTACCAAATCGGCTTCGACAGGATCATATACTGTTGGCCCAATAAAGCGCGCGGACTTCTACATATAATCATTACCTCACCCCACCAGGATTTGAACCCGATCTTATAGTTGTGACCGGGGAATGCACCTCTGGGCCCTAGGACAATAAGCATGTCAAAGTCTCTCTATATTTCACACAAAGCCTGTTCAACGACCTTGGCTCCATGAACCTCTAATGGGACCACCTGTGCCGCTTGGTGATCAGAGCAACGTTTACCAAATCGGCTTAAACACGGGGTCCATATATACATTGGCCCAATAAAGCATGGGACTTCTACATATAATCAACACCTCACCCCACAGGATTTGACCACGATCTTATAATTGTGACGGGAATGCTACCTCTGGGCCTGGGACACTAAAGCATTCCTAGACTCTGCTATATTTCACACAAAGCCTGTTCAGCGAGCTTATGGCGCCGTGAACTTCTCTAATGAGGGTTTCCGGTGCGCAGTTGATAGAGCAACGAAACTGAATAGGCTTAAGCTCGAGGATCCATATATATTTCATTTAGCCCGATAAAGCTGCGGACTTCTACATATAATCAACACCTGCCCACCAGGATTTGAACCCGCGATCTTATAATTGTGACCGGGGACGCTACCTCTGTGCCACCAGGAACATTAAAAGCAGTCTAGTCTCTGCTATATTTCACACAAAGCCTGTTCAGCGAGCAGGCGTGACTCTAATGAGGACCACCCGTTGCGGCTTAGGTGATCAGCGCAACGTTTACCGATAGGCTAAACACGGGGATCCATATATATTTCATTATTTAATAAACGGACTATATAATCAACACCTCACCCACCAGGATTGAGCCCACGATCTTCTAATTGTGACCGAGGGATCGCCTCTGTGCCACAGGACACTAAAGCATTCCTAGACTCTGTCTATATTTCACACAAAGCCTTTCAAGCAAGCTTATGGGCGCCGTGTAGACCTCTAATGAGGACCACCCGTGCCGCTTAGGTGATCAGGCAACGTTTACCTACGGCTTCGAAACACGAGGATCATATATATTCATTAGCAATAAAGCCTTGGGACTTCTACATATAATCAACACCTCACCCTGCCAGGTTGAACCCGCGATCTTATAATTGTGACAGAATGCTACCTCTGGGCCACTAGGACAATAAAAGCAGTCAAAGTCTCTACTATATTTCACACAAAGCCTGTTGAACGAGCTTATGGCGCTGTGAACCACTATAGGGGACCACCGTGCCGCTTGGTGGAGTGGGCAACGTTTTTACCAAATCTTGACGAAACATGAGGATCCATATATATTTCATTGGCCCAATAAAGCGCAGGGACTTCTTCATATAATCAACACCTCACCCACCAGGTTGAGCCCACGATCTTCTAATTGTGACCGGGGTATGCTACCTCTGTGCCACCAGGACAATAAAAGCATTCAAGTCTCTGCTATATTTCACACAAAGCCTATTCAGCGAGCTTGTGGCGCTGTGAACCTCTATGGGGACCACCCGTGCCGCTTAGGTGATCAGGCAACGTTTTTACAAATCGGCTTCGAAACACGAGGATCCATATATATTCATTAGCCCAATAAAACTACGGACTTCTTCATATATTCAACACCTCACCCACTAGGATTCGAACCCACGATCTTCAACGCAGGTTAATAAAAGCAGTCCTGAACTCTGCTAATTTCACACAAAGCCTGTTCCGCGAACATAGCCTGAACCTCTAATGGGGATACCGTGCGCTTAGGTGGTGATCCAGGCAACGTTTAACCAAATCGGGTTGAGCTGCTGAGGATCCATATATATTTCGTGGCCCAATAAAGCCTTGTGGACTTCTATATAATCAACACCTCACCCCACCAGTTTGAACCCGATCTTATAATGACCGGGGAATGCCTCTAGGCCACTGGGACACTAAAAGCAGTCCTAGACTGCTATATTTCACACAAAGACTGTTCACTTGAGCTGGCATTGAGCCTCCTAATGAGGACCATCCGTGCGCCAGATGATCAGGTAACGTTTTACCAAATGCAGCTTCAAAAACCACGCGGATCCGTATATATTTCATTAGCCCAATAAAGCCGCGCGGACTACATTTAATCAACACCTCACAGGATTTGGACCACGATCTTATAATTGCTGACCGTGGAGCCTTAGTACAGGACACTAAAGCATTCTAGACTCTACTCCTTTCTCACCAGCCTGTTCAGCGGAAACATGGCGCCGTCAGACGCGTAATGAGACCACCGTGCCTTAGGTGATTCAGAACAGCGTTTTTTGCAAATGTGACCCAACGAAACCAGAAGGATCCTCATATTTTCATTAGCCCTAATAAAGCACGCAGACTACCATATAATCAGCACCTCACCCGCAGGATTTGAACCCACGATCTTATAGTGTGACGGAGGCTTGCCTTTGGACCTGGGACAGCCAAAAGCAGTCCTGGAGCTGCTATATTTCACACAAAGCTTGTTCATGACATAGTGACGTGAACCTCTAATGGGACCACCCGTCCGCTTAGGTGATCAGGCAGCAACCCAATCTTGACTTCGAAACCACGAGGATCCATATATATTTCATTAGCCCAATAAAGCACGGACTTCTACATATAACCAACACCTCACCACCAGGTTGAACCACGATCTTATAGTCAGCGGCCGGGGAACCCTTCTCTCTGGGCCACATAGGACCAATAAAAACAGTCCTAGACTCTGCTATGTTGTCACACAAAGCCTGTTCAGAGTTTCCTTGGCTGAACCACTATAAGGGACCACCGTGCACGCTTAGGTGATCAGGCAACGTTTCGTCACGGCTTCGAAACCGAGATCCGCCATATTTTCGTAGCCAGCCCAATAAAAGCCGCATGAACTACCTGTAATCAACACCTCACCCACGGTTGGGCCAGATCTTATAATTGTGACCCCGGGGAATACTGCCTCTGAGCCACCGGAGACAATGAAAGCAGTCCTGAACTCTGCTTCTGTTCACTGAAGCCTGTTCAGCGAGCTCATGGCGTGAACCTCAATAGGGACCACCCGTGCAGCAGGTGATCAGAGCAACGCTTAACCGTCTTGACTAAACGGATCCCATATATATTTCATTGGCCCAATAAAACTGCGGACTTTTACGCCATAACAACTCTCCACCCACCAGTTTGAACTTCTCGATCTTCTAATTGTGACTGAGACTTCCTCTAGACCCACCAGGACTACTACTTGTTCTGGAGCTCTGCTATGTTCACAAAGCCATTCAACGACTTATGGCGCAATGAACCTCCTATTCAGGACCACCCGTGCACTTAGGTGATCAGAGCATCGATTTCGTCACGGCTTCGATACCGAGGATCCATGTATATTTCATTAATGGCCAATAAACCGCCAGCGGAAGACTTCGCATTTAATCAACACCTCACCCCACCAGGATTTGAACCATTGATCTTATGGTGACCGGGAATGCTGCCTGGGCCTGGGACAAAAGCAAGTCTGAACTCTGCTATATTTACAAAACTGTTCGCGAGCTTATGGCGTGAACCTCTAATAGGGACCAGGTGCGCTTGCGTTGATCAGACCAACATTTTACCAATGCGGCTTCAGAAGCAGAAGGATCATATATGTTTATTATCCCCAATAAAGCCTGCGGGACATGCATTTAATCAGCACCTCACCCCAGGATTTGAACCTGATCTTTATAAGTGTGACCGAGATACCTCTGGGCCTGGGACACTAAAAAGCGGTCCTAGACTCTGCTATATTTCACCACAATGCTGTTCAACAGGCTTTTGGCGCCGTCAGCAGACCTCTAATGAGGGACCACCATGCGCTTAGTGATCAAACGCGTTTTGCAAATGCAGCTTGAAACACGGCGATATGTTCATTGGCCAATAAAGCCGCGTGGACTTCTGCATTTAATCAACACCTCACCCCACCAGTTTGAACCAACGATCTTATAATAATTGTGACGGGGAACGCTACCCTGGGCACCAGGACAATAAAGCAGTCCTAGACTCTGCTATATTTCACACAAAGCCTGTTCAACGAGCTTATGGCGCCGTGAACCTCTAATGGGGACCACCGTGCGGCAAGTGATCAGGGCAACGTTTTACCAAATCTGGCTTCAACACGAGGATCATATATATTTCATTAGCCTACCCAATAAAGCCGCGGACTTCTTCATATAATCAACCTTTTTACCAGGATTTGAACCTTAGATCTTTAATTGTGACGGGAGCGCTAACTCTGGGCCACCAGGACAATAAGAGCAGTCTAGACTCTGCTATATTTCACACAAAGCCTGTTCACTTGAGCTTATAGGTGCCGCTAGACTCTCTAATGGGGACCACCCGTGCTGCTTAGGTGATCAGACCAACGTTTTACTAAATGCGGCCTTCGAAACAAAGAAGGATCCATATTTCGTGGCCCAATAACACGGCGGACTTCTACATATAATCAACTCCTCCTCACCAGGATTTGAACCCACGATCTTATAATTTGTGACCGGTGAATGCTACCTCTGGGCCTCCAGGACGATAAAGCAGTTCTAGACTCTGCTATATTTCACACAAAGCCTGTTCAGCGGGCTTTGGCGCTGAACCACATTGGGGACCACCCGTTGCGCAGGTGATCAGAGCAGCGTTTTTAACCCGTCTGGCTTCGAAACCGAGGATCCATAAATATTTCATTAGCCCAATAAAGTAGCAGACTTCTACATATAATCAACCTCACCCACCAGGATTTGAAGCCGATCTTATAATTGTGACGAGAGCGCTACCTCTGGGCCACCAGGACAGAAAAGCAGTCCTAGACTCTACTATATTTCACAAAGCCTGTTCAACGACCTTAACTTATGGACCTCTAATAGGGACCACCAGTGCCGCTTAGGTGATCAGGCAACGTTTTACCGTCGTTTCAAAGTACGAGGATCATATATGTTTCATTGGCCCAATAAAGCACGTGGACTTTTACATATAATCAACACCTCACTACAGATTTGAACGATCTCCTTTTGCGGCCAGGAAACGTACCTCTGGGCCACTAGGACAATAAAAGCAGTCCTAGACTCTGCTATATTTCACACAAAGCCTGTTCATCGTACTTAGCGCCATGAACACTCTAATAGGGACCACCGTGCCGCTTAGGTGATCAGGGCAACGTTTTAAATCTGGCTTCGAAACACGAGGATCCATGTATATTTCATTGGCCCAATAAAGCATGGGACTTCCATATAATCAACACCTCACCCGGGATTCGAACCCACGATCTAATTACGGCCGGGAACGCTACCTCTGGCTCACCAGGAGACTATGTTCCTAGACTCTCTATGTTTCACAAAGCCTGTTCAGCAAGCTTATGGCGTGAACCTCTAATAGGGACCACCGTGCAGCGGTAATCAGAGCAACGTTTTGCAAATGCGGCTTTGGCTTCGAGATCCATATTTTCATTAGCCCAATAAAGCCGCAGACTTTACATATCCTTACTCACACCAGCATTTGAACCCGATCTTATAATTGTGACCGGGATGCTACCTCTGGGCCACCAGGACAATAAAAGCAGTCTAGACTCTGCTTTATTTCCTGGCCTGTTCAACGAGCTTATGGCGCCGTGAACTCTAATGGGGACAACCGTGCGCTTGGTGATCAGGCAGCGTTTTGCAAATGTTGGCTTCCGAAACCGAGGATCCATATATTTCATTAGACCATTAAAGCGCGGACTTCTACATATAATCAGCACCTCCCCCCACCAGGATTTAGACCAGCGATCTTATAATTTGACCGGGGCTACGCTGGGCCCACCAGGACAATAAAGCAGTCCTGGACTCTGCTATATTTCAAAGCCTGTTCAATGGGCTTATGGCGCTTGTTGAACCTCTAATAGGGACCACCCATGCCGTTTAGGTGATTAGGCAACGTTTTGCAAATGCGGCTTCGAAACAGGAGATCCATATATATATTTCATTAGCCCAATAAAAGCTCACTTCTTATAATCAACAGCACTTGCAGGATTGAACCCAGATCTTCAATTGTGACACTGCCTCTAGGCCACCAGGACACTAAGAGCAGTCTAGACTCTGCTATACACACAAAGCCTGTTCAACGAGCTTATGGCGCCAGAACCTCTAATAGGGGACCACCACTTAGGTGATCAGACCAACGTTTTAATGACGACTTCGAAACAGAAGGATCCATATATATTTCATGGCCAATAAAGCGCGGACTTCTACATATAATCAACACCTCACCCACCAGGTTTCAAACCCACGATCTTATAATTGTGACTGGGGTATGCTTTACCTCTGGGCCACCACGACATATAAAGCAGTTCCTAGGCTCTACTATTTTGCTAAAACTGTTCAACGTGAGTTATATGGGCTGAGAACACTATAGAGGTACCATTTTGCTTAGTTGATCAGAGCAACGTTTTAACCGTCTTACAGAGTCCAGGGGGGTGAAATATTTCGTTGGCAATAAAGCACGCAGACTTCACATATAATCAAAGCCTGACCCACCAGGATTTGAGCCACGATCTTATAATTGTGACGGGGAACGTTACCTCTGGGCCACCAGGACAAGAAAAGCAGTCTAGACTCTGCTATATTTCTACAAAGCCTGTTCAAACCTTGTGGCGCCATGAACCTTTTCTAATGGGGACCACCAGTTGCGCTTGGTGATCAGAGCGGCGTTTTTACGAAATCGGTTTCGAAACGAGGATCCATATATATTTCATTAGCTGGCAAGCGCGTGGGCTTTTGCATATAATCAACACCTCACCTACCAGGATTCCCACGATCTTATAATTGTGACCGGGAAAACGCTTCACCTCTGGGCCATAGGACAATAAAAGCAGTCTAGACTCTGCTGTATTTCACACAAAGCCTGTTCAACGAGCTTGGCGCCGTGAACCTCTAATGGGGCCCACCGTGCCGCTTGGGTGATCAGGGCAACGTTTTGCGAATCTGGCTTGGCACGAGATCCGTTTTATTTGAACCAACGGGACTTCTACATATAATCAACACCTCACCCCACCAAGTTTGAACGCAATCTTATAATTGTGACCGGGGATGCTACCTCTGGAGCCACCAGGACAATAAAGCAGTCACTGAACTCTGCTATATATTACAATAGTACCTTTCAGCGAGCTTATGGCGCTGAAACTCTAATGGGGACACCCGTGCTTAGGTGATCAGACCAACATTTTACCAAATCTGCTTCGAAACGAGATCCATATATATTTCATTAGCCCAATAAAGCCGTGGACTTCTACGTTTAATCAACACCTCACCCACAGGATTTGAACCCACGATCTTATAATTGTGACCAGGAGCGCTACCTCTGGGCCACCAGGACAATAAAAAGCAGTCCTAGACTCTTCCTATTCACAAAACCTGTTGAGCTTATGGCGCCGTGAACCTCTGATGAGGGGACACCGTGCGGCAGGTGATCAGACCAACGTTTTTACTAAATGCGGCTTCA
>NW_024754300.1:0-4524 GCF_018991925.1 Homarus americanus | reverse complement strand
TCGAGTATAACAAAGTCCCCTGATCAAGTATAACAAAGTCCGCTGATCGTGTATAACAAAGTCCCCATATCGAGTTTAACAAAGGCCCCTGATCGAGTATAACAAAGTCCCCTGGTCGAGTATAACAAAGGCCCCTCATCGAGTTTAACAAAGGCCCCTCATCGAGTATAACAAAGTCCCCTAATCAAGTATAACAAAGTCCCCTGAATGAGTATAACAAAATCGCCAGATCGAGAATAACAAAGTCCGCTGATCGAGTATAACAAAGTCCCCTGGTCGAGTATAACAAAGGCCCCTCATCGAGTATAACAAAGTCCCCTGATCAAGTATAACAAACACCCCTGAACGAGTATAACAAAATCCCCTGATCGAGAATAACAAAGTCCGCTGATCGAGTATAACAAAGTCCCCTGATAGAGTATAACAAAGTCCTCTGATCGAGTATAACAAAGGCCCCTGATCGAGTTCAACAAAGGCCCCTGATCGAGTATAAGAAAGTCCTCTGGTCGAGTAGAACAAAGGCCCCTCATCGAGTTTAACAAAGCCCCCTCATCGAGGTTAACAAAGCCCTCTCATCGAGCATAACAAAGTCCCCTGATCAAGTATAACAAAGGCCCCTCATCGAGTATAACAAAGTCCGCTGATCGAGTATAACAAAGTCACCTGATCGAGCAAAACAAAGTTCCCTAATCGACTATAACAAAGCCCCCTGATCGAGTATAGCAATGTCCCCTGATAGAGTATAACAAAGTCCCCTGATCGAGTATAACAAAGACCCCTCATCGAGTTTTACAAAGGCCCCTCATTGAGTATAACAAAGTCCCCTTGTCGAGTATAACAAAGGCCCCTCATCGAGTTTAACAAAGGCCCCTCATCGAGTATAACAAAGTCCCCTGGTCGAGTATAACAAACTCCCCTGGTCGAGTATAACAAAGAACCCTGGTCTAGTATTACAAAGTCCCCTGATGGAGTATAACAAAGGCCCCTCATCGAGTATAACAAAGTCCCCTGATCGAGTATAACAACGTCTCCTGATCGAGTATAACAAAGTCCGCTGATCGAGTATAACAAAGTCCCCTGATCGAGTATAACAAAGTCCCCTGATCGAGTATGACAAAGGCCCCTGATCGAGTTTAACAAAGGCCACTGATCGAGTATAACAAAGTCCCCTGGTCGAGTATAAGAAAGGCCCCTCATCGAGTTTAACAAAGGCCCCTCATTGAGCATAACAAAGTCACCTGGTCGAGTATAACAAACTCACCTGGTCGAGTATACCAAAGTCCACTGATCGAGTATAAAGTCCCCACCGAGTATAAATAGCGGGCCCTGATCGAGCTTTAAAAGGCCCTATTCGAGTATAACAACGTCCTTGATCATATACAAAGTCCGTTGATCGAGTATAACAAAGTCCCCTGATCGAGTATAACAAAGTCCCCTGATCGAAAGTATAACAAAGGCCCTGATCGAGTATAACAAAGTCACCTGATCGAGAATAACAAAGTCCCCTGATCGAGTATAACAAAAGGCCCCTAATCGAGTTTAACAGCGCCCTGATCGAGTATAAACCCTGATCGAGTATAACAGTCCGCTGATCGAGTATAACAAAGTCCCTGATCGAGTATAACAAAGTTCCCCTGACGAGTATGACAAAGGCCCTGATCGAGCTTAAGAAAGCCACTGATCGAGTATAACAAAGTCCCCTGGCCGCATAGCGTCTCTCATCGAGTTCAACAGCGTCCCTCATTTAGTATAACAACGTCCCTGATCGAGTATTACAAAGTCCGCTGATCGAGTATAACAAAGTCCCCTGATCGAGTATAACAAAGTCCCCTGATCGAGTATAACAAAGGCTTCTGATCGAGTATAACAAAGTCCCCTGATCGAGTATAACAAAGTCCCCTGATAAAGTATAACAAAGTCCGCTGATCGAGTATAACAAAGTCCCCTGATCGAGTATAACAAAGACCCCTCACCGAGTATAACAGCGTCTTCTGATCGAGTATATAACAAAGTCACCTGATCGAGTATAACAAAGTCCCCTGATCGAGTATAACAGCGTCTCTAATCGAGTTTAACAGCGCTCTGGTCGAGTATAACAGTCCCCTGATTATATAACAACTCCCCTGGTCGAGTATAACAAAGTCCCTGATCGGTACAAGTCCCCTGATCGAGTATAACAAAGTCCCTTGACCGATTATAACAAAGGCCCCTGATCAAGTATAACAAAGCCCTCTCATCGTGTATAACAAAGCCCCTTCATCGAGTATAACAAATTCCCCTGATCAAGTATAACAAAGTTCCCTGAACGAGTATAACAAAGTCCCCTGAACGATTATAACAAAGGCCCCTGATCGAGTATAACAAAGTTCCCTTATCGAGTATAACAAAGCCCCCTGATCGAGTACGACAAAGTCCCCTGATCGAGTTTAACAAAGGCCCCTGATCGAGTATAACAAAGTCCCCTGGTCGAGTATAACAAAGGCCCCTCATCGAGTTTAACAAAGGCCCCTCATCGAGTATAACAAAGTCCCCTGATAAAGTATTACAAAATCCCCTGAACGAGTATAACAAAGTCCTATGATCGAGAATAACAAAGTCTGCTCATCGAGTATAACAAAGTCCCCTAATCGAGTATAACAAAGGCCCGTCATTTAGTATAACAAAGGCCCCTCATCGAGTTTAACAAAGTCCCCTGTTCAATTATAACAAAGTCCCCTGAACGATTATAACAAAATCCCCTGGCCGAGTATAACAAAGGCCCCTCATCGAGTATAACAAAGTCCCCTGATTGAGTACAACAAAGTCCCCTGATCGAGTTTAACAAAGGCCCTGATTGAGTATATAACAAAGTCCCCTGGTCGAGTATAACAAATTTCTGGTCGAGTATAACAAAGTCCCCTTATCGAGTATAACAAAGTCCCTGATCGAGTATAACAAAGTCCCTGAACGATTATAACAAAGTCCCCTGGTCGAGTAAAACAAAGGCCCTCATCGAGTATGTCCCTGATCAAGTATAACAAAGTCCCTCAACGAGTATAAATAAAGTCCCCTGATCGAGTATAACAAAGGTCCCTTGATCGAGTATAACAAAGCCCCCTGATCGAGTACAACAAAGTCCCCATATCGAGTTTAACAAAGGTCCCTGATCGAGTATAACAAAATCCCCAGATCGAGAATAACAAAGTCCGCTGATCGAGTATAACAAAGTCCCCTGGTCGAGTATAACCAAGGGCCCCGCATCGAGTATAACAAAGTCCCCTGATCAAGTATAACAAAGTCCCCTGAACGAGTATAACAAAATCCCCTGATCGAGAATAACAAAGTCCGCTGATCGAGTATAACAAAGTCCCCTGATTGAGTCTAACAAAGTCCTCTGATTGAGTATAACAAAGACCCCTGATCGAGTTCAACAAAGGCCCCTGATCGAGTATAAGAAAGTCCTCTGGTCGAGTAGAACAAAGGCCCCTCATCGAGTTTAACAAAGGCACCTCATCGAGTATAACAAAGTCTCCTGGTCGAGTATAACAAACTCCCCTGGTCGAGTATAACAAAGGCCCCTGATCGAATATAACAAAGGCGCCTGAACGAGTATAACAGAGGCCCCTGATCGAGTATAACAAAGTTCACTGATCGAATATAACAAAGTCCCCTGATCGGGTATAACAAAGTCCCCCTGATCGAGAATAACAAAGTCCCCTGATCGAGTATATCAAAGCCCTCTCATCGTGTATAACAAAGCCCCCTCATCGAGTATAACAAACTCCCCTCATCAAGTATAACAAAGTCCCCTGATCGAGTATAACAAAGGCCCCTGATCGAGTTTAACAAAGGCCCCTGATCGAGTATAACAACGTCCCTTATCGAGTATAATAAAGTCCGCTGATCGAGTATAACAAGTCCCTTGATCGAGTATGTATAACAAAGTCCACTGGTCGAGTATAACAAAGGCCTCTGATCGAGTATAACAAAGTCACCTGATCGAGTATAACAAAGTCCCCTGATCGAGTATAACAAAGGCCCCTAATCGAGTTTAACAAAGGCCCCTGATCGTGTATAACAAAGTCCCCTGATCGAGTATAACAAACTTCCCTGGTCGGTATAACAAAGTCCCCTGATCGAGGATAACAAAGTCCTTGATCGAGTATAACAAAGTCCCTTGACCGATTATAACAAAGGCCCCTGATCAAGTATAATAAAGCCCTCTCATCGTGTATAACAAATCCCCCTCATCGAGTACAACAAACTCCCCTGATCAAGTATAACAAAGTCCCCTGAACGAGTATAACAAAGTCCCCTGAACGATTATAACAAAGGCCCCTGATCGAGTATAACAAAGTTCCCTGATCGAGTATAATAAAGCCCCCTGATCGAGTACAACAAAGTCCCCTGATCGAGTTTAACAAAGGCCCCTGATCGAGTATAACAAAGTCCCCTCGTCGAGTATAACAAAGGCCCCTCATCGAAATTGACAAAGGCCCCTCATCGAGTATAACAAAGTCCCCTGATAAAGTATTACAAAGTCCT
>NW_024754299.1:0-8184 GCF_018991925.1 Homarus americanus | reverse complement strand
CTGGGGACTTTGTTATGGAATAACAGAGACTTTGCAACACTTTTCGATCAGGGAATCATACATACCCGATCAGACCTTGTTATATCGACCAGGGACTTCTGGTTATACTCGATCAGGACTTGTTATACTCGATCAGGGAACTTTGTTATACTCGTCCAGGGGGCTTTGTTATACTCGATTAGGGGACTTTGTTATACTCGATCAAGGGACTTTGTCTTACTCGATCAGGGCCCTTTGCTATTCTCGACCAGGAGACTTTGTTATAATCGATCAGGGGACATTGTTATGCTCGATCTGGGACTTTGTTATACTCGATCAGTGGACTTTCCTATATATGACCAATGGACTTTGCTAAACTCGATGAGGGGCCTTGGTTATACTCGATCAGGGGACTTTGTTATCCTCGACCAGGGGACTTTGTTATACTCGATCAGGGGACTTTGTCATACTCGACCAGAGGACTTTGTTATACTCGATCAGAGGATATGTTATACTCGATCAGGCGGCTTTGTTATACTCGATCAGGACACTTTGTTATACTTGATTATGGGACTTTGTTATACTCGATCAGGGGACTTTGTTACACTGGACCAGGGGACATTTTTATGCTCGATTAGGGGACTTTGTTATTCTCGATCAGGGGACTTTTGTTAAACTCGATCAGGTAACTTTGTTATACTCGACCAGGGGCCTTTGTAATACTCGATTAGGGGACTTTGTTATACTCGATAAGGGAATTTGTTATACTCGATAAGGGGAATTTGTTATACTCGATAAGGGGACTTTGTTAGACTCGAACAGGGGACTTTGTTATACTCGACCAGGGGACTTTGTTATACTCGATTTGGCGGCTTTGTTATACTCGATCAGGGGACCTTCTTATACTCGATGTGGGGCCTTTGTTATACTCGATGAGGGGCCTTTGTTATACTAGATGAGGGGACTTTGTTATACTCGATTAGAGGCCTTTTTTGGACTCAATCAGGGGATTTTGTTATACTGGAGCAGGGGGCTTTGTTATACTCGATCAGGGGACTTTGTTATACTCGATCAGGAGGCTTTGTTTTACTCGATCAGGGGACTTTGCTACAAACGACCAGGGGACTTTGTTATACTCGAGTAGGGGGCTTTGTTATACTCGATTAGGGGACTTTGTTATACTCGATGAGGAGGCTTTGTTATACTCGATCAGGGGACTTTGCTATACTCGACCAGGGGACTTTGTTATACTCGATTAGTGGACTTTGTTATACTCGACCAGTGAACTTTGTTATCCTTGACCAATGGACTTTGTTATACTCGATGAAGGGCCTTTGTTTTACTCAATGAGGGGACTTTGTTATACTCGACCAGGGGACTTTGTTATACTCGATCAGGGGACTTTTTTATACTCGACCAGAGGACTTTGTTATACACAATCAGGGAATATGTTATACTTGATCAAGGGACTTTGTTATACTCAACAAGGTGACTTTGTTATAATCGATCAGTGGACTTTGTTATACTCTAAAGGGGACTTTGTTATACTCGATCAGGGGACTTTGTTATACTCGATCAGAGGACTTTGTCTTACTCGATCAGGGCCCTTTGCTATACTCGACTAGAGACTTTGTTATAATCGATCAGGGTATTTTGTTATGCTCGATTTGGGGACTTTGTTATACCGGGCCAGGGGACTTTTTTATACTCGATCAGGGGACATTGTTATACTCGATCACTGGACTTTTGTTATACTCGATCAGGGGATTTAATGTTAGACTCGAACAGGGGACTTTGTTATACTCGACCAGGGGACTTTGTTATAATCGATCAGGGGATATGTTATACTCGATCAGGGGACTTTGTTATACTCGATCAAGGGACTTTGTTATACTTGATTAGGGGACTTGTTATACTCGATCAGGGAAGTTTGTTATACTTGATCAGAGGACTTTGTTATACTCGACCAGGGGCCTGTGTTATGCTCGATTAGAAAACTTTGTTATACTCGACCAGGGGACTTTCTTATACTCCACCAGGGACTTGTTATACTCGATCAGGGGATATGTTATACTCGATCAGGGGACTTTGTTATACTCGGTTCAGGGGACTTTGTTATACTCGATCAAGGGATATGTTATACTCGTCCAGGGGGCTTTGTTATACTAGCATCAGAGGACTTTGTTATACTCGATGAGGGGACTTTGACTTACTCGATGAGGAACCTTTGTTATACTCGACCAGTGGACTTTGTTATAATCGATTAGGGGACTTTGTTATGCTCGATCTGGGGAATTTGTTAAACTGGGCCAGGAGACGTTGTTATACTCGATCAGGGGATATGTTATACTAGATCAGGGGACTTTGTTATACTGGAGCAGGGGACTTTGTTATACTTGATGAGAGGACTTTGTTATACTCGATCAGTGAACTTTGTTATTCTCATCCAGGGGGCTTTCTTATACTCGATGAGGGGACTTTGTTGTACTCGATCAGGGGACTTTGTCTTACTCGATCAGGGCCCTTTGCTATACTCGACCGGGGGACTTTGTTACAATCGATCAAGGGTCTTTGGTATGCTCGATCTAGGGACTTTGTTATTCTGGGCAAGGGGGCTTTTTTATACTCGATCAGGGGACTTTGTTACACTGGACTAGAGGACATTTTTATCCTCGATCAGGGGACTTTGTTACACTGAACCAGAGGACATTTTTATATTCGATTAGGGGACTTAGTTATACTCGATTAGGGGACTTTTGTTACACTCGATCAGGAGACTTTGTTATACTCGACCAGGGGCCTTTTTTATACTCGATTAGGGGACTTTGTTATACTCAATATGGGGACTTTGTTATACTCGATAAGGGGAATTTGTTATTCTCGATAAGGGGACTTTGTTAGACTCGAATAGGGGACTTTGTTAAACTCTACCAGGGGACTTTGTTATACTCGAACAGGGGACTTTGTTATACTCGATGTGGGGCCTTTGTTATACTCGATAAGGGACCTTTGTTATACTAGATCAGGGGACTTTGTTATACTCGATTAGAGGCCTTTTTGGACTCGATTAGGGGACTTTGTTATACTCGATCAGGGGACTTTGCTATACTCAACCAGGGGACTTTGTTATACTCGATTAGGGGACTCTGTTATACTCGATCAGGACGCTTTGTTATATTCGATCAGGGGACTTTGCTATACTCGACCAGGGGACTTTGTTATACTCGAACAGGGGACTTTCTTATACACGACCAGGGGACTTTGTTATACTCGATCAGAGGCCTTTGTTATACTAGATCAGGGGACTTTGTTACACTCGATTAGGGGCCTTTTTTGGACTCGATGAGGGGCCTTTGTTATACTCGATCAGGAGACTTTGTTATACTCGACTGTGTGACTTTGTACCGAGCAGGGGCCGGTTATATCTGGATCAGGGACTTTGTTATACTCTGACTGTGAGGCCGCTGGTTACAATTTTGGATCAGGGGACTTTGCTATACTCGACCAGGGGACTTTGTTATAAACGAACCGGGAACTTTGTTATACTCGACCAGGAGACTTTTTTAAACTTGACCAGAGGACTTTGTTATATTCGATTAGGGGACTTTGTTATACTCGATCAGGGGACTTTGTTATACTCGATCAGTGGAGTTTTTTATACTCGACCAGAGGACTTTGTTATATTCGATTAGGGGACTTTGTTATACTCAAACCAGGGGACTTTTTTATACTTGACCAATGGACTTTGTTCTACTCAATGAGGGACCTTTGTTATACTCGATCAGGGGACTTTGTTATACACGACCAGGAGACTTTGTTATACGCGATTAGGGGACATTTTTATACTCGACCAGAGGACTTTGTTATACTCGATCAGGGGATATGTTATACTCGATCAGGGGACTTTGTTATACTCAACCAGAGGACTTTGTTATACTCATATAGGGGACTTTGTTATACTGGATTTGGGGCCTTTGTTATATTTGATGAGGGGGTTTTGATTATACTCGACCAGAGGACTTTGTTATGCTCGATCAGGGGACTTTGTTATACTCGATCAGGGGATATGTTATGCTTGATCAGGGGACTTTGTTATTCTCGATCAGGGGACATTGTTATATTTGATTTGGGGACTTTGTTATACTCGATTAGGGGACTTTGTTATACTTGATCAGAGGACTTTGATATACTTGACCAGGGGCCTTTGTTATGCTCGATTAGAAAACTTTGTTATACTCGACCAGGGGACTTTGTTATACTCCACCAGGGCCTTTGTTATACTTGATCAGGGTATATGTTATACTCGATCAAGGGACTTTGTTTTACTCGGTAGAGGGGACTTTGTTATATTCGATCAGGGGATTTTCATATACACGACCAGGGGACTTTGTTATACGCGATCAGGGGACTTTTTTATACTCGACCAGAGGACTTTGTTATACTCGATCAGGGGATATGTTATACTCGATCAGGGGGCTTTGTTATACTCAACCAGAGGACTTTGTTATACTCGATCAGGGGACTTTCTTATACTCAATTAGGGGACTTTGTTATACTCGATTAGGGGCCTTTGTTATACTTGATGAGGGGGTTTTGTTTTACTCCACTAGGGGACTTTTTATACTTGATCAGGAGACTTTGTCATACTCGATCAGTGGACTTTCCTATATTTGACCAATGGACTTGGCTATACTCGACGAGGGGTCTTTGTTATACTCGATCAGGGGACTTTGTTATACTCGACCAGGGGACTTTGTTGTACTCGATCAGGGGATATGTTATACTCGAACAGAGGACTTTGCTATACTCGATCAGGGGACTTTGTTATACTTGATTAGGGGACTATGTTATACCCGATCAGGGGACTTTGTTATACGTGATCAGAGGACTTTGTTATACTCGACAAGGGGCCTTTGTTATGCTCGATTAGAAAACTTTGTTATCCTCGACCAGGGGACTTTGTTATACTCCACCAGGGACTTTGTTATACTCGATCAGGGGATTTGTTATACTCGACAACGGGACTTTGTTATACTCGATAATGCGGCTTTGTTATACTCGATCAGGGGACTTTCTTATACTCGATGAGGGGCCTTTGTTATACTCGATTAGGGGCCTTTGTTATACTAGATCAGGGGATTTTGTTATACTCGATTAGAGGCCTTTTTTGGACTCGATCAGGGGCCTTTGTTATACTCGAGTAGGGAGCTTTGTTATACTCGATCAGGGGACTTTGTTATACTCGATAAGGAGGCTTTGTTATACTCGATGAGGGACTTTGCTATACTCGACCAGGGGACTTCGTTATACTCGAGCAGGGGGCTTTGTTATACTCGATTAGGGGACTTTGTTATACTTGATCAGGAGGCTTTGTTATACTCCATCAGGGGACTTTTAAGCAAGTACTCAGTAAGTGTAATTGTTTGCCCGATGAGGGAAGCCTTGTTATACTCGACCGAGTGACTCTTGCTATAGTCGAATCAGGACTCTTTGTTATACTCGATTAGGGGACTTTGTTATACTTGACCAGAATACTTTGTTATACTCGTCGAGGGGCTTTTTTATACTCGATCAGGGGACTTTGTTATATTCGATCAGGGGACTTTGTCTTACTCGATCAGGGCCCTTTGCTATACTCGACCGGGGGACTTTGTTATAAACGATCAGGGGACTTTGGTATGCTCGATCTAGGGACTTTGTTATACTGGGCCAGGGAACTTTTTTATACTCGATAAGGGACTTTGTTACACTGGTCCAGGGACATTACCTCGATCAGGGACTTTGTTTATACTCGAACAAGGGACTTTGTTACACTCGATCAGTGACCTTGTTATACCTGACCAGTGTATTTTGTTATACCGAGCAAGGAACTTGTTATACTCGAGCAAGGGGAATTTGTTATACCGATAAGGACTTGATTGACTCTGGAACTGGGGACTTTGTTATACTCGACCAGGGGACTTTGTTGTACTCGATAATGGGATTTTGTTATACTCGATCAGGAGACTTTGTTATACTCGATCAGGGGAGTTTGTTATACTCGAGCAGGGGACTGTGTTATACTCGATCAGGAGGCTTTGTTATACTCGATCAGGGGACTTTGCTATACTCGACCAGGGGACATTGTTATACTCGATCAAGGGACTTTGTTATACTCGACCAGGGATCTTTTTTATACTTGACCAATGGACTTTGTTATACTCGATGAGTGGACTTTGTTATACTCGACCAGGGGATTTTGGTATACTCGATCAGGATACTTCTTTATACTCGACCAGAGGACTTTGTTATACTCAATCAGGAGATATGTTATACCCGATCAGGGGACTTTGTTATACTCAACCAGGGGACTTTCTTATACTCGATCAGGGGACATTGTTATATGCGATCAGGAGACTTTGTTATACTCGATTAGGGGCCTTTGTTATACTCGATGAGGGGACTTTATTATACTCGACCAGGGGACTTTGCTATACTCGACCAGGGGACTTTTTTATACTTGATCAGGGGAATTTGTCTTACTCGACCAGGGGACTTTTTTATACTTGATCAGGGAATTTGTCTTACTCGACCAGAGGCCTTTGTTATACTCGATCGGGGGACTTTGTTATACTCGATGAGTGGACTTTACTATATTTGACCAACGGACTTTGCTATACTCGATGAGGGGTCTTTGTTATAATCGATCAGGGGATTTTGTTATACTCGACCGGAAGACTTTGTTATACTCGATCAGGTGATATGTTACACTCTATCCGGGGACTTTGTTATTCTCGACGAGGGGCCTTTTTATACTCGATTAGAAAACTTTGTTATACTCGACCAGGAGACTTTGTGATACTCGATCAGTGGACTTTGTTATACTCCACCAGGGACTTTGTTATATTCGATCAGGGGATATGTAATACTCGATCAGGGGACTCTGTTATACTCGATCAGGGGACTTTGTCTTACTCGAGCAGGGCCCTTTGCTATACTCGATCGGGGGACTTTGTTTTAATCGATGAGGGGTCTTTGGTATGCTCGATCTAGGGACTTTTTTATTCTGGGCAAGGGGGCTTTTTTATACTCGATCAGGGGGCTTTGTTACAATGGACCAGAGGACATTTTTATACTCGATTAGGGGACTTTGTTATACTCGATTAGGGGACTTTTGTTACACTCGATCAGGGGACTTTGTTATACTCGAACAGGGGCCTTTGTTATACTCGATTAGGGACTTTTTTATACTCGAGCAGGGGGCTTTGTTATACTCGATTAGGGGACTTTGTTATACTCGATCAGGAGGCTTTGTCTTATTCGATCAGGGGACTTTGCTATACTCGACCAGGGGACTTTGTTATACTCGAACAGGGGAATTTGTTATAGTCGACCAGGGAACATTTTTATACTTGACCAATGAACTTTGTTATACTCGATGAGGGGTCTTTGTTATACTCGATTAGGGGACTTTGTTATACTCGATGAGGACGCTTTGTTTTTCTCGATCAGGAGACTTTGCTATACTCGACCAGGAGACTTTGTTATACTGGGCCAGGAGACTTTTTTATACTCAATCAGCGGACTTTGTTATACTCGATCAGGGGACTTTGTTATACTCGTCTAGGGGGCTTTTTTATACTCGTTCAGGGGACTTTGTTATACTCGATCAGAGGACTTTGTCTTACTCGATCAGGGCCCTTTGCTATACTCGACCAGGGGACTTTGTTATAATCGATCAGGGTACTTTGTTATGCTCGATATGAGGACTTTGTTATACCGGGCCAGGGGACTTTCTTATACTCGATCAGGGGACTTTGTTATACTCGATCACTGGACTTTTGTTATACTCGATCAGGGGATTTAATGTTAGACTCGAACAGGGGACTTTGTTATACTCGACCAGGGGACTTTGTTATAATCGATCAGGGGATATGTTATACTCGATCAGGGGACTTTGTTATACTCGATCAGGGGACTTTCTTATACTTTATTAGGGGACTTGTTATACTCGACCAGGGGCCTGTGTTATGCTCGATTAGAAAACTTTGTTATACTCGACCAGGGGACTTTCTTATACTCCACCAGGGACTTGTTATACTCGATCAGGGGATATGTTATACTCGATCAGGGGACTTTGTTATACTCGGTTCAGGGGACTTTGTTATACTCGTCCAGGGGGCTTTGTTATACTAGCATCAGATGTCTTTGTTATACTCGATGAGG
>NW_024754298.1:0-32232 GCF_018991925.1 Homarus americanus | reverse complement strand
ACTCCCAGGTACACCCCTGCACTCCAGGTGCACCTCTGTCACTCCCAGGTACACCACTGATATTCCCAGGTACTCCTCTGACACTCCTGGTGCTTCTCTGGCCTCCCAGGTACACCTCTCAGCCTCCCAGGTACACCTCCTGACACTCCCAAGTGCCTCTGACACTCCCAGGTACACCTCCGACCTCCCAGGTACCTCCGGCTGCTCCCAGGTACACCCCTGACATTTCGCAGAACTCCTCTGACACTCCCAGGTATAACCCTGACCTCCCAGGTTCCTCCCTGACACTCCAGGTACACCTCTGACCTCCCAGGTATACCTCTGACAATCCCAGGTACACCTCTGACACACCCAGGTACATCTGACACTCCCAGGTACACCTCTGACCTCCCAGGAACTCCTCAGCCTCCCTGGTACCTCTGTGACCCTTCCAGGTACACCTCTGACCTCCCAGGTACACCTCAGACACTCCCAGGTACACCTGAGGCACTCCTAGGTACACCTGAGACACTCCCAGGTACACCTGACCTCCCAGGTACACCTCTGACTCTTCCATGACCATCTGTAAACTCCCAGGTACTCTTCTGGCCTCTAGGTACTCCTCTGGCACTCCCAGGTACTCACCTGACACTCCTGGTACACACCTGGGACTCTCAGGTACACCACCTGACACTCCAGGTACCTCTGGGACTCCCAGGTGCACCTCCTGGCCTCCCAAGTGCACCTCCGGCCTCCCAGGTACACCTCCGACACTCCAGGTACACCCCTGTGCTCCCAGGTGCTCCTCTGACTCTCCCTGGTACAACCCTGACACTCCCAGGTACACCTCTGATGCTCCCATGTATGCCTCAGACATTCTCAGGTACACCTCTGACACTCCCAGGTACACCCCAGACACTCCCAGATACACCTCTGACACTCCATGTACTCCTCTGTGCCAGGTACACCTCTGAAACTGGTACCTTTGACCTCCCAGGTACACCTCTGGCTCTCCCAGGTATCCTCAGACACCCCCCAGGTACCTCTCACCTCCCAGGTACCTCAGAGCACTCCCAGGTACCTCTGACCCTCCGGTACACCTCTGACATGCTCAGGTACTCCCCTAACACTCCCAGGTCTCCTCTGAGACTCCCTGGTACACCTGACACTGCCAGGTACACCACTGAGCCTCCCAGGTACAGCTCTGGCACACCCCTGGTACACCTGTGACACTCTCAGGAACACCTCCAACCTCCCAGGTACACCTCTGACCTCCTAGGTACACCTCTGGCCTCCCAGGTACACCTCTGACACTCCCAGGTCGCCTCTGTTGCTCCCATGTATCCTCTGACACTTGGTACCTCTGACACTCCCAGGTGCACCCAGACACTCCCAGATACCTCTGACGCTCCCAGGTACTCCTCTGACACTGCCAGGTACACTTCAAACTCCCAAGTACACCTCTGACACTCCCAGGTACACCTCAGACACGCTCTGGTACCTCAGGCTCTCCGAGGTACCTGAGACACTCCCAGGTACAACCCTGACACTCCCAGGTACCTCAGACACTCCAGGTGCCTCTGACACTACCAGGTGCACTCCCAGCCTCCCAGGTACCTCCTGACACTCCAGGTACACCTCAGACTCCTTGGTGCCTGAGACACTCCGAGGTACTCTCTGAGACAATCCCAGGTACACCCCTTGGCACTCTCAGGTACATCTGACACTCCCAGGTACACCTCTGTTACGCCATGTATACCTCTGACACTGCCAGGTACACCTCTGACCCTCCCAGTACACCCCAGACACTCCCAGATACACCTTTGACCTCCCAGGTACTCCTCCTCTGACACTGCCAGGTACACCTCTGACACTCCAGGTACACCTCTGCCTCCCAGGTACACCTCTGGCTCTCCCAGGTATACCTCAGACACCCACATGTACATCTCTGTGCCTCCCAGGTACGCCTCTGACACTCCCAGGTATGCCTCCGGCACTCCCAGGTACACCTCTGACTCCCAGGTACACCCTGACACTCCCAGGTACTCCTCAGGCCTCCCTGGTACACCCCTGACACTCCCAGGTACACCTCTGTCCTCCCAGGTACTCCACTGATATTCCCAGGTACTCCTCTGACCTCCCTGGTGCTTCTCTGACCTCCCAGGTACACCTCTGACACTCAGGTACATCCTCCCAAGTACACCTCTGACCTCCCAGGTACACCTCCGACACTCCCAGGTACACCTCCGACCTCCAGGTACCCCCTGCACTCAGCGAACTCCTCTGACACTCCCAGGTATAACCCTGACACTCCCAGGTTCACTCTGACTCAGGTACACCTCTGATACTCCCAGGTATACCTCTGAACCAATCCCAGGTTTCTGACACCAGGTACCTTCTGAGACTCTACACCTCTGACACTCCCAGGAACTCACTGACACTCCCTGGTACTCTCTGTGCTCTGGTACCTCTGACCTCCCAGGTACACCTCAGACACTCCCAGGCACCTGTGGCCTTCCTAGGTACACCTGAGACCCTGAGAGACACTCCCCAGGTACACCCCTGACACTCCCCAGGTACCTCTGTCCGCTCCCAGGTACACAGTGTTGGTACTCCTCTGACACTCTGGTGCTTCTCTGACACTCCCAGGTACACCTCTGACACTCCCAGTGCACCTCTCAGCACTCCCAAGTGCACCTCTGTTGCTCCCAGGTGCACTCCCAGGTACACCTCCGACACTCCCAGGTACACCCCTGACATCAGAACTCCTCCCAGTGCTCCGGGTATAACCTGACCTCCCAGGTTCACCTCTGACCTCTGGGTGTACACCTCTGATACTCCCAGGTATACTCTGACAATCAGGTACACCTCCCAACACCCAGTACACTTCTGACACTCCCAGGTACACCTCTGACACTCCCAGGAACTCCTGGCTCCTGGTACACTCTGCCAACCACTTCCAGGTACACCTCTGACCCCTTGGGTACACCTCAGACACTCCCAGGTACAGAACCTGCTAGGTACACCTGGGAGCCTCCCATTTTTACCCTGACACTCCATTGCCTCTCAGCTCTTCCATGACCATCTATGAAACTCCCAGGTACTCTTCTGACCTCTGGGTACTCTCTGACATACAGGTACTCACTGACACTCCTGGTACACACCTGGAGACTCTCAGGTACACCACTGACACTCCCAGGTACACCTGGGACTCCCAGTGCCACCTCTGGCCTCCCCATTTTGCCGACACTCCCAGGTACACCTCCGACACTCCCAGGTACACCTGACACTCCCAGGTGCTCTCTGACTCCTGGTACAACCCAATGACACTCCCAGGTACACCTCTGATACTCCCCATGTATGCCTCCAGACATTCTCCAGGTACCTCTGACACTCCCAAGGTACACCCCAGACACTCCCAGATACACCTCTGACTTGCTCCCCATATTGCTCTCTGACACTGCCAGGTACACCTCTGAAAACTACCAGGTACACCTTTGACACTCCCCAGGCTACCTCTGGCTCTCCCAGGTATACCTCAGACACCCCCAGGTACCTCTCCCCTCCCAGGTACCTCAGCCTTGAACCTCCCAGGTACTCAGGCCTCCCAGGTACCTACCTCTGACATGTCAGGTACTCCCTGACACTCCAGGTACTCCTCTGACACTCCCTGGTACACACCTGACACTGCTGGGTACACCACTGACCTCCCAGGTACAGCTCTGGCACCCTGGTACACCTGTGGCTTGACACTCTCCAGGGACACCTCCAACACTCCCAGGTACACCTCTGTGCTCCTAGGTACCTCTGACACTCCCAGGTACACCTCTGACACTCCTTTGCCTCTGTTGCTCCCATGTATCCTCTGACACCTTGGTACCTTGACACTCCCAGGTGCACCCAGACACTCCCAGATACCTCTGACGCCTCCCAGGTACTCACCGACACTGCCAGGTACACTTCAAACTCCCAAGTGCACCTCTGACACTCCCAGGTACACCTCAGACACGCTCTGGTGCACTCGGGCTTGCTCCGAGGTACCTGAGACACTCCCAGGTACAACCCTGACACTCCCAGAGTGCCTCAGACACTCCAGGTGCCTCTGACACTACAAGATTTTGCGCTCCCAGCCTCCCAGGTACCTCCTGACACTCCAGGTACACCTCGGGCTCCTGGGTGCCTGAGACACTCCGAGGTACTCTCAGAGACAATCCCAGGTACACCCCTTGGCACTCTCAGGTACATCTGACACTCCCAGAGTACACCTCTGTTACGCCATGTATACCTCCTGACACTGCAAGTACACCTCTGACCCTCCCAGTACACCCCAGACACTCCCAGATACACCTTTGGCCTCCCAGGTACTCCTCCTCTGACACTGCCCGGTACACCTCTGACACTCCAGGTACACCTCGGCCTCCCAGGTACACCTCTGGCTCTCCCAGGTATACCTCAGACACCCACATGTGCCTCTGGCTGTGCCTCCCAGGTTGCGCCTCTGACACTCCCAGGTATGCCTCCGGCATCTCCCAGGTACACCTCTGACTCCCAGGTGCACACCCTGACACTCCCAGGTACTCCTCAGGCCTCCCTGGTACACCCCTAACACTCCCAGATTTTACCTCTGTCCTCCCAGGTGCTCCACTGATATTCCCAGGTGCTCCTCTGACCTCCCTGGTACTTCTCTGGCCTCCCAGGTACACCTCTGACACTCAGGTACATCCTCCCAAGTACACCTCTGGCCTCCCAGGTACACCTCCGACACTCCCAGGTACACCTCCGGCCTCCAGGTGCCCCCAGCACTCTGCGAACTCCTCTGGCCTCCCAGGTATAACCTGGCCTCCCAGGTTCTTTCTGGCTCAGGTACACCTCTGATACTCCCAGGTATACACTCAAAACCAATCCCAGGTTTTTGACACCAGGTACCTTCTGAGCCTCTACACCTCTGACACTCCCAGGAGCTCACTGACACTCCCTGGTACTGCTCTGTGCTCTGGTACCTCTGGCCTCCCAGGTACACCTCAGACCTCCCAGACACACTGGGGCCTTTCTGGGTACACCTGAGACAACTCCCAGGTACACCCTGACACTCCCAACACCTCTGACTCTTCCATGACCATCTATGGAAACTCCCAGGTACTCTTCTGACACTCCTAGGTACTCCTCTCCCAGGTGCTCACCTGACACTCCCTGGTACACACCTGAGACTCTCCAGGTACACCACTGACTACTCCCAGGTACACCTCTGGGACTCCCAGGTACCTCTGACACTCCCAAGTACACCTCCGACACTCCAGGTACACCTCCCGGCTTGCTCCCAGGTACACCCCTGAGCCTCCCAGGTACTCCTCTGACACTCCTGGTACAACCTGACACTCTCCAGGTACACCTCTGACACTCCCAGGTACACCTCTGGCACTCCCAGGCATGCCTCCAGACACCCCACAGGTACATCTCTGACACTCCCAGGTACACCTCCCAACCTCCCAGGTACAGTTTGACACTCCCAGGTACATCCTTTGACACTCCCAGGTGCTCACTGACCTCCCAGGTACACCTCCGGCTCTCCCAGGTACACCTCTGACACTCCCAGGTAGCACCTCCGACACTCCCAGGTACCTCTGACACTCCCAGGTGCACCTCCGACACTTCCAGGTACCCCCCAACACTCCCACGTGCACCTCCGACACTCCCAGGTGCTTCTCACACTCCCAGGCACCTCCGACACTCCCAGGCACACCTCTGCTACACGCCCAGGTACATCTCTGACACTCAAGGTACATCTCTGACAATCCCAGGTACACCTCCGACACTCCCAGGTACACCTCTGACACTCTCTGGTACACCTTTGACACTCCCAGGTACATCTGACACTCCCAGGTACACCTCTGATACTCTCAGGTACCGTCTCACACTCCCAGGTACTCTGACATTCCTGGTACACCTCTGACACTGCCGGGTACACGTCCGACTTGCTCCCAGATACACCTCTGACACTCCCAGGTAAACCTCCTGACCTCCCAGGGTACACCTCTGACACTCTCGGCTCTCCACTGACACTCCCGGAGGTACCCCTGACACTCCCAGTTACACCTCCGAGCACTCCCGGTACACCACTGAGACACTCCCAGGTGCACTTCTCACACTCCCAGGTACACCTCTGATACTCCCAGGTATGCCTCTGACAATCCCAGGTACACCTCTGACACTTCCAGGTACACCTCTCAGCCTCCCAGGTACACCTCTGACACTCCAGGAACTCACTGACACTCCTGGTACCTCTGACACTCCCAGGTACACCTCTGACCTCCCAGGTACACCTCAGACACTCCCAGGTACACCTGAGCCTCCCTAGGTACACCTGAGACACTCCAATTTCTGACATCCCAGGTACACATCTGACTCTTCCATGTACATCTATGAAACTCCCAGGTACTCCTCTGACTTTCCTAGGTACTCCTCTGGCCTTCCAGGGTGCTCTCTGACCTCCCTGGTACACATGAGACTCTCAGTTACACCACTGACGTACCTCTGGCACTCGGTACACCTCTGACCTCCCAGGTACCTCACTCCCAGGTGCACCTCCGACACTCCCAGGCCACACCCCTGACACTCCCAGGTTCCCTCTCCTCCTGGTACCTTCCTCCAGGTTACCTCTGTGCCATGTATGCCTCTACATTCTCAGGTACACTGCAACACTCCCAAAGACACTCCAGGCCACACCTCTGGCACTCCCAGGTATTCCTCTCCAGGCCACTGCTTTCCCAGACACCTTTGTCGCTCCCAGGTACCTCTGGTTCCCAGGTTACCTCAGAGCACCCCAGGTACCTCTGACACTGGTGCCTCAGACACTCCCAGGTACACCTCTGTGTTTTCATACGCTCAGGTACTCCTAACCTCCCAGGTACTCCTCTGACACTCCCTGGGCACCTGACCTCCCAGGTACACCAGAACCTCTCCAGGTACAGCTCTGGCTCACTGGTGCACCTCTGACACTCTCAGGGACACCTCCAACACTCCCAGGTACACCTCTGACCTCCCAGGTACCTCTGCACTCCGGTACACCTCCTGACCTCCCAGGTACCTACGACATTCCCAGGTACCTCCATGCCCAGGTACACTTCTCCTCCCAGTTACCTCCGACACTCCCAGGTACCTCTGACACGCAGTTACATCTCTGACACTCAAGGGTACATCTCTGACACTCCCCTCCAGTGTCCCAGGTACATGACAGCTCTCTGGTACACCTCCGACAATCCAAGGTACACCTCTGACACTCCCAGGTACCTCTGGTACTCTCAGGTACGTCTGACCTCCCAGGTACTCCATTGACATTCCTGGTACACCTCTGACCTCCCAGTACACGTCCGACACTCCCAGATACACCTCTGATACTCTCAGGTACACGTCCTGACCACTCCGGAAAACCTCTGAAACTCCCAGGAACACCTCTGACACTCGGTGCTCCACTGACCTCCTGGGACACCCTGACACTCAGGTTACACCTCTGACACTCCCAGGTACCTGCAGACACTCCCAGGCACTTCCACCTCCCAGGTACACCTCTGACACTCCTAGGTGCTCTCTGAATACACCGGTGACACTCTGACACTGCCAGGTACACTTCGGGCTTCTGCCAAGTACACTCCTCCCAGGTACATCTTGCTCCCAGGTACACCTTAGACACTCCCTGGTACACCACTGACTCCCAGGTACCTCTGACACTCCCAGGTACACCTCAGACACTCCCAGGTACACCTCTGACCTCCCTGGTACACCTCAGTTACTTCTAGGCACTCACACTCCCAGGTGCTCCTGGCACTCCTGGGTACCTCTGATGCCAGGTACACCTCAGACACTCTCAGGTACACCTCAGACACTCCAGGTACACCATGACACTCCCAAGTACACCTCTGACCCTCCCAAGTACCTTTGACTGCTCAGGTACGCCTCCTTGCTCCCAGGTACACCTCCGATGCTCCCAGGTACACTTCTCACGCTCCAAGTTGCACCTCTGACACTCCAGGTCATCTCCGACACTCCCACAGGTACACGGACACTCTCCAGGTACCCTCCAGGCTAATTCTCACACTGTCAGGTACGCCTCCGACACTGCTGGGTACACCTCTGACTCCCAGGTACACCTCTGACACTCCCAGGTACACCTTTGACACTCCCAGGTCACCTCACTCCCAGGTACTCCTGACACTCCCAGGTACACCTCCGACACTCCCAGGTACACCTCTGACACTCCCAGGTACACCTCCGACACTCCAGGTACCCTGACACTCCCAGGTACACCTCCGACACTTCAGGTACACCCCCAACACTCCCACATACACCTCCACATTCCCAGGTACCTTCTCTCCCAGGTACATCCGACACTCGGCCTCTGACACGCCCAGGTACCTCTCCTCCAGGTACATCTCTGACGTCCAGGTACCTCCGACTTCTCCCAGGTACACCTCTGAGCACTCTCTGGTACACCTTTGACACTCCCAGAGTGCACATCTGCTCCCAGGTACACCTCCTAATACTCTCAGGTACACGTCTCTCACCTCCCAGGTACTCACTAACATTCCTGGTACACCTCTGACACTGCCAGTTACCGTCCGACACTCCCAGATACACCTCTGACACTCCCAGGTAAACCTCAGCCTCCCAGGTACACCTCTGACACTCCCAGACTCTCCACCTGACCTCCCTGGAACACCCTGACACTCCCAGTTACACCTCTGACCTCCCAGGTACACCGCAGTTCTCCCAGGTACACTTCTCAGCTCCCAGGTACACCTCTGACACTCTAGGTACTCCTCTGTCCTCTAATCTCGACACTCCCAGATACACCAGTGACACTCCTAGGTACACCGTAACCCTGCCAGGTACACTTCAGACACTGCCAAGTCCTCCATACTCCCAGGTACACCTCTGACCTCCAGGTACACCTCCCTCCTGGTTTTACCCCTGACCTCTCCCAACACTCCCAGGTACACCTCAGACACTCCCAGGTACACCTCTGACACTCCCAGGTACATCCTGACACTCGATGTGCTCCACTGACACTCCCTGGCACACCCCTGACCTCCCAGGTACCTCTGACACTCCCAGGTACACCTCTGACACTCCCAGGCACACCTCCGATACTCCCAGGTACACCTCTGACCTCCCAGGTACACCTCTGACACTCGTTACTCCTCTGTCACTCGATACACCTCTAACACTCCCAGGTACCATGACACTCCCAGGTACCCTGACACTGCCAGGTACACCTCAGACACTGCCAGGTACACCTCAGACACTGCCAGGTACACATCAGACACTCCCAGGTACACCTCAGACACTCCAAGGTGCACCTCTGACACTCCCAAGTGCACCTCTGACACTCCCAACACCTCTGACACTCTCAGGTACCTCAGACACACCCAGGTACATCGCTGAAACTCCCAAGTACACCTTTGACACTCCCAAGTACCCTTTGACACTCCCAGGTACTCCGACACTCACAGGTACCTCCGATACTCCGGCCACACTTCTCACGCTCCTAGGTACACCTCAGACACACCCAGGTACACCCCAGACACTCCCAGGTACACCTCAGACACTCCCAGGTACACCCAGACACTCCCAGGTGATACTCTCAGGTACCGTCTGACACTCCCAGGTACTCCATTGACATTCCCTGGTACACCTCTGACACTCCCAGGTACCGTCCGACACTCCCAGATACACCTCCCCAGGCCTCCCAGGGAAAACCTCCTGAAACTCCCAGGTACACCTCCTGACCTCCCAGGTACTCCACTGGCCTCCCTGGTACACCCCTGACACTCCCAGTTACACCTCTGACACTCCCAGTTGCACCACCAGACACTCCCAGGTACACTTCTCCCTCCCCAGGTACCTCTGTGCTCTAGGTGCTCCTCTATCACTCCCTGATACACCTCCAACCTCCCAGATACACCGCTGACACTCCCAGGTACACCCTGACACTGCCAGGTACACTTCAGACACTGCCAAGTACACCTCCGACACTCCCAGACACCTCGCCTCCCAGTGAGCCTCCCTGGTACACCCCTGACCTCCCAGGTACACCTCTGACCTCCCAGGTACCTCTGAGGCACTCCCTGGTACACCTCAGTCACTTCTAGGTACACCTCTCACCTCCCAGGTACTCCTGTGACCTCCCTGGTATTTCTCACCTCCCAGGTACACCTCAGACACTCCCAGGTACTCCTCAGACACTCCCAGGTACACCTGACACTCCCAGGCACACCTCTGACCTCCCAGGTACACCCCTGACCTCCCAGGTACACCTCAGACCTCCCTGGTACACCCCAGACACTCCCAGGTACACCTCCTGACACTCCCAGGTACCTCAGACCTCCCAGGTACACCTTGACCTCCCAGGTACATCCTCTGACACTCCAGATGACTCCACTGACACTCCCTGGCACACCCTGACACTCCCAGGTGACACCTCTGACACTCCCAGGTACACCTCCTGACCTCCCAGGCACCTCCGATACTCCCAGGTCACCTCTACACTCCTAGGTACTCCTCTGTCCTCCCTGAGCCTCTAACCTCCCAGGTACACGCTGACACTCCCAGGTACACCGCTGACACTGGGTACACCTCCAGACACTGCCAGGTACACCTCCAGACACTGCCAGGTACACATCAGACACTCCCAGGTACACCTCAGACACTCAAGGTGCACCTCGGCACTCCAAGTGCACCTCTGACCTCCCAGGCACCTCGCCTCCTCAGGTACACCTCAGGGCACTCCAGATACCTCGCTGACACTCCCAAGTACACCTCTGACACTCCCAAGTCCACCTGACCTCCAGGTCAGCCTCAGGACTCCAGGTACACCTCCGATACTCCAGGTACACTTCTCACGCTCCCTGGTACACCTTGACACTCCCAGGTACAACTCCGGCCAGGTACACCTCAGACACTCCCAGGTACACCCAGACACTCCCAGGTACACCTCAGACACTCCCAGGTACACCCCAGACACTCCCAGGTACAATTCTCACACTCTCAGGTACGCCTCCGACACTCAGGTACACCTCTGACACTCCCGGGTACCTACCTCAGCCTCCCAGGTACACCTTTGACCTCCCAGGTACATCCTTTGACACTCCCAGGTACTCACTGCACTCCCAGGTACACCTCCGACACTCCCAAGTACACCTCCTAACACTCCCAGGTACACCTCCGACACTCCCAGGTACACCTCCTGACACTCCCAGGTACCCTCCCGACTCCCAGGTACACCTACGACATTCCCAGGTACACCTCCGACACTCCCAGGTACACTTCTCCTGCCTCCCAGGTACACCTCCGACACTCCCAGGTACACCTCTGACACGCCCAGGTACATCTCTGACACTCAGGTACATCTCTAACACTCCCAGGTACACCTCCAGACACTCCCAGGTACCTCTGACCTCTCTGGTACACCTCTGACACTCCAAGGTACACCTCTGACACTCCCAGGTACACCTCTGATACTCTCAGGTACGTCTGACACTCCCAGGTACTCCATTGACATTCCTGGTACACCTCTGACACTCCCAGGTACACGTCCGACACTCCCAGATACACCTCTGACACTCCC
The DNA here is from genome assembly GCF_018991925.1 of Homarus americanus. Taxonomy (NCBI): domain Eukaryota; kingdom Metazoa; phylum Arthropoda; class Malacostraca; order Decapoda; family Nephropidae; genus Homarus; species Homarus americanus. Next base: position 20,633 of record NW_024754298.1, on the reverse strand, counting down.
AGGAAAACCTCTAAAACTCCCAGGTACACCTCTGACCTCCCAGGTACTCCCCTGACACTCCCTGGTACACCCTGACACTCCCAGTTACACCTCTGACACTCCCAGGTACACCATGAACACTCCCGGAACACTTCTCACACTCCCAGGTACACCTCTGACACTCCTAGGTACTCCTCTGTCACTCCCTGATACACCTCTAACACTCCCAGATACACCGGTGAAACTCCCAGGTACACCGCTGACTTGCCAGGTACACTTCAGACACTGCCAAGTACACCTCCGACACTCCCAGGTACACCTCTGACACTCCCAGGTACACCTCTGACACTCCCTGGTACACCCCAGCACTCCCAGGTACACCTCTCACACTCCCAGGTACACCTCAGACACTCCCAGGTACACCTTTGACCTCCCAGGTACTCCTTTGACCTCCCATGTGCTCCACTGTCACTCCCAGGTACACTTCTCCACTCCCAGGTACACCTCCGACACTCCCAGGTACACCTCTGACACGCCCAGGTACATCTCTGACACTCCAAGGTACATCCTCTGACACTCCCAGGTACCCTCAAACTTGCTCCAGTACACCTCTGACACTCTCAGGTACACCTCTGACACTCCAAGGTACACCTCTGACACTCCAGGTACACCTCTGATACTCCTCAGGTACCGTCTGACACTCCCAGGTACTCCACTGACATTCCCTGGTACACCTCTGACACTCCCAGGTACCTCCGACACTCCCAGGTACACCTCTGACATTCCCAGGTACACCTCTGACACTCTCAGGTACACCTCTGACACTCCCAGGTAAACCCCCTGACACTCCCAGTTCACCTCTGACCTCCCAGGTACACCTCAGACACTCCCAGGTACACTTCTCTCACCTCCCAGGTACCTCCCAACCTCCCTGGTGCTCCTCTGTCACTCCCTGATACACCTCTAACACTCCCAGATACCTGTGACACTCCCAGGTACTGACACTCCCAGGTACACCTCAGACACCCAGGTACACCTCAGACCTCCCAGGTACACCTCTGACACTCTCTGGTACACCTCCTGACCTCCCAGGTACACCTCTGATACTCTCAGGTACACGTCTGACACTCCAGTACTCACTGTCATTCCCTGGTACACCTCCTGACACTCCCAGGTACACGTCCGACATCCCAGATACACCTCTGACACTCCCAGGTAAACCTCTGAAACTCCCAGGTACCTCCTGACACTCCCAGGTACTCCACTGACACTCCCTGGTACACCCCTGACACTCCCAGTTACACCTCTGACACTCCCAGGTACACCTCTGACACCCCAGGTACTCCTGTCACTCCCTGATACACCTCTAACACTCCCAGATACACCGGTGACACTCCCAGGTACACCTGACACCCAGGTACACTTCAGACACTGCCAAGTACACCTCCGACACTCCCAGGTACACCTCTGACACTCCAGGTACACCTCAGACACTCCCTGGTACACCCCTGACACTCCCAGGTACACCTCTGACCTCCCAGGTACCTCAGACACTCCCAGGTACACCTCTGACACTCCCTGGTACCTCAGTCACTTCGGTACACCTCTCACACTCCCAGGTACTCCTGTGACACTCCCTAATTTCTCTGATGCTCCCAGGTACACCTCAGACACTCAAGGTACTCCTCGACACTCCCAGGTACACCTAAGACACTCCCAGGCACATCTCTGACACTCCCAGGTACACCGCTGACACTGCCAGGTACACCTCTGACATTCCTGTTCACCGCCGACACTCCCAGGTACACCTCAGACACTCCCTAGGTACACCTCTCACACTCCTCAGGTACACCTCTCACCTCCCAGGTTCTCCTGTGACACTCCCTGGTTCTCCTGTGACACTCCCTGGTAATTCTCTGACACTCCCAGGTACAGCTCAGACACTCCCAGGTACACCTCAGACATTCAGGTACCTCCTGACATTCCCAGGCACCTCTGACCTCCCAGGTACACCTCTGACACTCCAGGTATGCCTCTGACACTCCTGTACCTCTGGCCTCCCAGGTACACCTCAGACACTCTGGTACACCTCTGGCTCCCAGGTACACCTCCGATACTCCCAGGTACACCTCCTGGCACTCCCAGGTACACCTCTGACACTCCTAGGTACTCCTCTGACTCTGATACACCTCTAACACTCCCAGGTACACCGCTGACACTCCCAGGTACACCCTGACACTGCCAGTGCACCTCAGACACTGCCAGGTACACCTCCAGACACTGCCAGGTACACATCAGACACTCCCAGGTACACCTCAGACACTCCAAGATCACCTCTGACGCTCCCAAGTGCACCTCCTGACACTCCCAGACACACCTCTGACACTCCTCAGGTACACCTTGAACACCCAGGTACGCTGACACTCCCAAGTACACCTCCTGACACTCCAAGTACACCTTTGACACTCCCAGGTGCACGCCTCCGACACTCCCAGGTACACCTCCGATCTCCCAGGTACACTTCTCCGCTCCTAGGTACACCTTTGACACTCCCAGGTACCAACTCCGACCTCACATACCTCAGACACTCCCAGGTACACCCAGACACTCCAGGTACACCTCAGACACTCCCAGGTGCACCCCAGACACTCCCAGGTGGTACACCTCAGCTCCAGGCACCTCTGCCACTCCCAGGTACACCTCTGATACTCTCAGGTACACGTCTGACACTCCCAGGTACTCCCACTGACATTCCTGGTACACCTCTGACCTCCCAGGTACACGTCCGACCTCCCAGATACACCTCTGACACTCCCAGGTAAACCTCTGGCTCCCAGGTACACCTCTGACACTCCCAGGTACTCCACTGACACTCCCTGGTACACCTCCGACACTCGCAGTTACACCTCTGACACTCCCAGGTACACCGCAGACACTCCCAGGTACACTTCTCATACTCCCAGGTAGACCTCTGACACTCCTAGGTACTCCTCTGTCACTCCCTGATTCACCTCTAACACTCCCAGATACACCGGTGACACTCCCAGGTACACCGCTGACACTGCCAGGTACACTTCAGACACTGCCAAGTACACCTCCGACACTCCCAGGTACGCCTCTGACACTCCTAGGTACACCTCAGACACTCCCTGGTACACCCCTGACACTCCTAGGTACACCTCTGACACTCCCAGGTACACCTCAGACACTCCCAGGTACACCTCTGACACTCCCTGGTACACCTCAGTCACTTCTAGGTACACCTCTCACACTCCCAGGTACTCCTGTGTGTAATGACACGAAATAAACAGAGAAGAGGAAGACATATATATAAAAGGAGAGAGTATAGAGTATAGGAATGTAAAGGTAGGAAACTTGGTAGCGTGGCCTGGATGTTATTTGCACAGCGTCACTACGCTTGTCTTATCTCGTATGTCAATACACGTATATCACTTCTTAAAGGGACAACTTGCTAAACACTTCTTGATACAACTATTTATTACTTCACTCAATGACATGGACACATTAATATCACTCTTATATCGGGGTACTAACACATTATGCTTTACGTTACTTGACACTGACTCTCGGACACACCTGAATGAATACACCTCCCACAGTAGGTAACTCACCCTAGGACGTTCTGACAAGACTCACGTGTACCCTGACGTAGGCCCAGTGAGTGCTGGCTGGGCTGCCTCCTATGAGAGGCTTCTGCTTAGCTGGGGTCTGGTCGGGAAGTCCCCTTCCCGACCTGGGGAGAGGGTGAGCTTGACTCTGATAATCTCCAGAGTAATGAGCGTCTCCTCAGAATGATAATCAGAATGGTATTGGAATATCGAATATTGAATATGGAATGCCCATGGACGGGACTGTAGGGCCTTTATATGGGGTCGGCCCAGCCGGCTTCTGACCTCTAACAATTAACACTAAACTGGTTTGATCTGGATAATTGTGTGCAGGTGTGGTCCTGGCCAGGTGTCTTGGCTAGGTGCGGTTGTAGGTCACCGGCTCACGTCATTAGCGGGCGACCTGAGGTGTGTCAACCTGGAATGTGGTGGAGCCACGAGGTCTGTGGTGTACTTGCTGTTATATGCGACATAATTCTGGGCTGTAAGCTTTGGTCTGACAATCAATCATTACATGTGACACTCCCTGGTATTTCTCTGATACTCCCAGGTACACCTCAGACACTCCCAGGTACTCCTCAGACACTCCCAGGTACACCTAAGACACTCCCAAGCACACCTCTGACACTCCCAGGTACACTGCTGACACTGCCAGGTACACCTCTGACACTCCATGTGCACCGCCGACACTCCCAGGTACACCTCAGACACTCCTAGATACACCTCTCACACTCTCAGGTACACCTCTCACACTCCCAGGTTCTCCTGTGACACTCCCTGGTTCTCCTGTGACACTCCCTGGTAATTCTCTGACACTCCCGGGTACAGCTCAGACACTCCCAGGTACACCTCAGACATTCCAGGTACACCTCTGACATTCCCAGGCACACCTCTGACACTCCCAGGTACACCTCTGACACTCCTCGTATTCCTCTGACACTCCCTGGTACACCTCTGACACTCCCAGGTACACCTCAGACACTCCCCTAATTTGCACCTCTGACTTGCTCCCCAGGTACACCTCTTTCCTCCCCTAGTTCTCCCCTGTCCTCCCAGGTACACCGCTGACACTCCCAGGTACACCGCTGACACTGCCAGGTACACCTCAGACACTGCCAGGTACACCTCAGTCACTTCTAGGTACACCTCTCACACTCACAGGTACTCCTGCGACACTCCCTGGTATTTCTCTGACACTCCCAGGTACACCTCAGACACTCCCAGGTACTCCTCAGACACTCCCAGGTACACCTAAGACACTCCCAGGCACACCTCTGACACTCCCAGGTACACCGCTGACACTGACAGGTACACCTCTAATATTCCATGTGCACCGCCGACACTCCCAGGTACCCTCAGACACTCCTAGGTACACCTCTCACACTCTCAGGTACACCTCTCACACTCCCAGTTTCTCCTGTGACACTCCCTGGTTCTCCCATGACACTCCCTGGTAATTCTCTGACACTCCCGGGTACAGCTCAGACACTCCCAGGTACACCTCAGACATTCCAGGTACACCTCTGACATTCCCAGGCACACCTCACGCAGTCCCAGGTACACCTCTGACACTCTCAGGTACGCGTCCGACACTCCCAGATACTCCTCTGACACTCCCAGGTACACCTCTGACACTCCCAGGTACACCTCCTGACCTCCCCAGGTACTCCACTGACACTCCTAGGTACTCCTCTGTCACTCCCTGATACACCTCTAACACTCCCAGGTACACCGGTGACACTCCCAGGTACACCGCTGACACTGCCAGGTACACTTCAGACACTGCCAGGTACACTTCCGACACTCCCAGGTACACCTCTGAGACTCCCAGGTACACCTCAGACACTCCATGGTACACGCCTGACACTCCCAGGTACACCTCTTACACTCCCAGTTACACCTCTGAGACTTCCAGGTACACCTCAGACACTCCCAGGTACACCCCAGACACTCCCAGGTACACCCCAGGCACTCCCAGGTACACGTCCAACACTTCCAGATACACCTCTGACACTCCTAGGTACACCTCCGATACTCCCAGGTACACCTCTGACACTCCCAGGTACACATCTGACACTCCTAGGTATTCCTCTGTCACTCCCTGATACACCTCTAACACTCCCAGGTACACCGATGACACTCCCAGGTACACCGCTGATAGTGCCAGGTACACCTCAGACACTGCCAGGCACACCTCAGACACTGCCAGGTACACTTTAGACACTCCCAGGTACACCTCAGACACTCCAAGGTGCTCCTCTGACACTCCCAAGTGCACCTCAGACGCTCTCAGGCACACCTCCTGGCTCCAGGTACACCTCAGACACTCCAGGTACACCGCTGACACACTCCAGGTACACCTCTGACACTCCCAAGTACACCTCTGACACTCCCAGGTACACCTCCGACACTCCCAGGTACACCTCCGACACTCCCAGGAACACTTCTCACGCTCCCAGGTACACCTCCGAAACTCCCAGGTACAACTCAGCACTCTGGTACCTCAGACACTCCCAGGTACCAGAAACTCCCGGTACCTCAGACCTCCCAGGTAACCCCAGACCTCCCAGGTACAATTCTCACACTCTCAGGTACGCCTCCGACACTAACAGGTACACCTCATGCTCCCTGGTACCTGGCCTCCCAGGTACACCTTGACCTCCCAGGTACATCCTTTGACACTCCCGGTGCTCCACTGACACTATTAGGTCACCTCCGACACTCCCAGGTACCTCTGACCTCCCAGGTACACCTCCGATACTCCCAGGTACCTCTGACCTCCCAGGTACCTCCGACCTCCAAACCTACGACATTCCAGGTACACCTCCGACACTCCCAGGTACACTTCTCACCTCCCAGGTACCTCCGGCACTCCCAGGTACACCTCTGCACGCCCAGGTACATCTCGCCAACCTCCCAAGGTACATCTCTGACCCTCCAGGTACACCTCCAACCTCCCAGGTACACCTTTGACCTCTGGTACACCTCCAGCCTCAGTGCCTCCAGCCTCCCAGGTACACCTCTGATACTCAGGTACGTCTGACCTCCCAGGTGTCATTGACTCTGGTACACCTCTGACACTCCCAGGTACTCTTGACATTCCTAGTACCTCCTCACACTCCCAGGTACACGTCAGCCTCCAAGATCACACCTCTGACACTCCCAGTAAAACCTCCCAAACTCCCACCTCTGACCTCCCAGGTACTCCTGACAATCCCTGGTACACCTGACCTCCCAGTTACACCTCTGACCTCCCAGGTACCCGAACACTCCCAGAACACTTCTCCTCCCAGGTACACCTCGACACTCTAGGTGCTCCTCTGTCACTCTGATACACCTCTCACTCCCAGATACACGGTGACACTCCCAGGTACACGCCCCAGCTTGCCTACCAGGTAACTTCAGACCTGCCAAGTGCACCTCCGACACTCCCAGGTACCTCTGACACTCCCAGGTACACCTTAGACCTCCTGGTACACCCCATGCTCCCAGGTACCTCTGACCTCCCAGGTACACCTCAGTCTTCTAGGTACACCTCTCACCTCCCAGGTACTCTGTGACACTCCTGGTATTTCTCTGATACCCCAGGCACACCTCAGACACCCCAGGTACCCCAGACACCCCAGGTACACCTAAGACACTCCCAGGCACACCTCTGACACTCCCAGGTACACTGCTGACACTGCCAGGTACACCCTGACATTCCATGCACCGCCGACACCCCAGGTACACCTCAGACACTCCCAGGGACACCCTCTCACACCTCAGGTACACCTCCTCACACCCCAGGTTCTCCTCTGACACTCCCTGGTTCTCCTGACACTGCCTGGCAATTCCCTCTGACACTCCCTGGTACAGCTCAGACACCCCAGGTACACCTCAGACATTCCAGGCACACCTCTGACATTCCCAGGCACACCTCTGACACTCCCAGGCACACCTCTGACACTCTGGTGCACACCTCAGACCTCCCTGGCACACCTCTGACACTCCCAGGTACACCTCAGACACTCCCAGGCACACTCTGACACTCCCAGGTACACCTCTGACACTCCAGGCACACCCTGACATTCCATGCACACCTCGACACCCCAGGCACACCTTTCAACTCCCTGGTTCTCCCCTGTCACCTCCAGGTACACCCCAGACACCCCAGGCACACCCTCAGACACTCCCAGGTACACCTCTGACACCCTGGCACACCCCAGTCACCCCCAGGCACACCTCCACCTGCAAGCACACCCCAGACACTCCCAGGTACTCCCTCAGACACCCAGGCACACCTAAGACACTCCCAGGCACACCTCTGACACTCCCAGGCACCGCTGACACTGCCAGGTACACCTCTGACATTCCATGTACACCGCCGACACTCCCAGGAACACCTCTGACACTCCCATGCACTCCACTGACACTCCCCTGGCACACCCCTGACACTCCCAGGTGCACACCTCTGACACTCCCAGGCACACCTCTGACACTCCCAGGACACCTCCGATACTCCCAGGCACACTTGACACTCCCTGGCACACCTCTGACACTCCTAGGCACCCTCTGTCACTCCCTGATACACCTCTAACACTCCCAGGCACACCGCTGACACTCCCCAGGCACACCGCTGACACTGCCAGGCACACCCCAGACACTGCCAGGCACACCCCAGACACTGCCAGGCACACCCCAGACACCCCAGGCACACCCCCAGACACCCCCCAGGCACACCCCACACTCCCCAGGCACACCCAGACACTCCAAGGTACACCTCTGACACCCCAGGCACACCCTGACACTCCCCAGGCACACCCCAGACACTCCCCAGGCACACCTCCGACACCCCAGGCACACCTCTGACACTCCCTGGTACACCTCTGACACCCCAGGCACACCCCTGACACCCCAGGCACACTCTGACACTCCCAGGCACACTCCCCTGACACTCCCAGGTACACCTCCCAGACACCCAGGCACATCTCCGACACTCCCCAGGCACACCTTGACACTCTCTGGCACACCTGACACTCCCCAGGCACACCTCTGACACTCCCAGGCACACCTCTGACACTCCCAGGCACGCGTCCGACACCCCAGATACCCTCTGACACCCCAGGACACACCTCTGACACTCCCCAGGCACACCTCTGACACTCCAGGTACTCCACAGACACTCCCAGGTACTCCTCTGTCACTCCGTGATACACCCCACTCCCAGGCACACCGGTGACACCCCAGGCACGCTGACACTGCCAGGTACACTTCAGACACTGCCAGGCACAACCCGACACCCAGGCACACCCCTGACACCCCAGGCACACCCCAGACACTGCACACCGCTGACACCCCAGGTACACCCCTGACACTCCCCAGGCACACCTCTGAGACTTCCAGGCACACCCCAGACACTCCCAGGCACACACCCCAGACACTCCCCAGGCACACCCCACACTCCCAGGCACACGTCCAACACTTCCAGATACACCTCTGACACTCCCAGGCACATCTCTGACACTCCCCAGGCACACCTCTGACACTCCAGGCACACCTCTGACACCCCGCAGACACACCTCCGATACTCCCAGGCACACCTCTGACACCCCAGGCACACCTCTGACACCCCAGGTACACTGCAGCACTCCAGGCACACTTCTCACACTCCCAGGCACACCTCTGACACTCCTAGGCACTCTCTGTCACCCTGATACACCTCTAACACTCCCAGACACACCGGTGACACTCCCAGGCACACCGCTGACACTGCCAGGTACACCTCATGACACTGCCAAGCACACCTGACACTCCCAGGTACACCTCTGACACTCCCTGGCACACACACCCCAGTCACTCCCAGGCACACCTACACTCGCATTCCTCCTCAGACTGCACTCTTGAGACACTCCCGGTATTTCTCTGACACTCCCCAGGCACACCCTCAGACACTCCCAGGTACACCTCAGACACCCCAGGCACACCCCAGACACTCCCCAGGCACACCTCTGACACTCCCAGGCACACTGCTGACACTGCCATGTACACCTCTGACATTCCATGCACACTGCCGACACCCCAGGAACACCTGACACCCCATGTACTCCACTGACACTCCCCACACCCCCTGACACTCCCCAGGCACACCCCTGACACTCCCAGGCACACCTCTGACACTCCCAGGACACCTCTGACACTCCTGCACACCTCTGACACTCCCCAGGCACATTCTCTGACACTCCTAGGTGTACCTCTCTGTCACTCCCTGATACACCTCTAACACTCCCCAGGTACACCCGCTGACACCCCAGGCACACCTGCTGACACTCCCAGGCACACCCCAGACACCTCCCAGGCACACCTCAGACACCTCCAGGCACACCCCAGACACCTGGCACACCTCTGACACCCCAGGCACACCTCTGACACTCCATGGTACACCCTCTGACACCCCCAGGCACACCCCCAGACACTCCCCAGGCACACCCTGGACACTCCCAGGCACACCTCCGACACTCCCAGGCACACCTTGACACTCCCTGGTACACCCTCTGACACTCCCCAGGCACACCTCTGACACTCCCCAGGCACACCTCTGACACTCCCAGGCACGTCCGACACTCCCAGATACCCTCTGACACTCCCTGGTACACCCTCTGACACTCCCAGGTACACCTCTGACACTCCCAGGCACACCTCTGACACTCCCAGACACCTCCGATACTCCCAGGCACACCTCTGACACTCCCCAGGCACACATCTGACACCCCAGTACCCTCTGTCACCCCTGATACACCCCAACACCCCCAGGTACACCGCTGACACCCCAGGCACACTGCTGACACCCAGGCACACCTCAGACACTGCCAGGCACACTCAGACACCGCCAGGCACACCCCAGACACTCCCAGGCACACCCCAGACACTCCAAGGTGCCCTCTGACACTCCCAAGTGCACCTCTGACCCCAGGCCACCTCTGACACCCCCAGGCACACCCCAGACACTCCCCAGGCACACCGCTGACACCCCCAGGCACACCTCTGACACTCCCCTGCACACCCCAGACACCCTAGGCACACCTCACACTGCAGGTACACCTCTGACACACCCAGGTACTCTGTGACACCCTGGCATCTCTGACACCATGCACACCTCCGACACCCCAGGGCACACCCTCTGACACCCAGGCACACCGCAGACACTCCCAGATACACCTCTGACACTCCCAGGCACACTCTCAGACACCCCAGGCACACCCGACACCCCCAGGAACACCTCTGACACTCCCCAGGCACACCTCTGACACCCCCAGGCACTCCACAGACACTCCCAGGCACCCTCTGTCACTCCCTGATACACCCCACACCCCGGCACACCGGTGACACTCCCAGGCACACACCCCGCTGACACTGCCAGGCACACTCCAGACACTGCCAGGCACACCTGACACCCCAGGCACCCTCTGACACCCCAGGCACACCTCAGACACTCCCTGGCACACCGCTGACACTCAGGCACACCCTGACACTCCCAGGCTAACTCTGAGACTTCCAGGACACCCCAGACACTCCCCAGGCACACCCCAGACACTCCCCAGGCACACCCCAGGCACTCCCAGGCACACGTCCAACACTTCCAGATACACCCTGACACTCCCAGGCACACTCTGACACCCCAGGCACACCTCTGACACTCCCAGGCACACCCCTACACTCCCCAGGCACACCTCCGATACTCCAGGCACACCTCTGACACCCCAGGCACACATCTGACACTCCCTAGGTACTCCTCTGTCACCCTGATACACCTCTAACACTCCCGGCATCGCTCGACACCCCAGGCACACTGCTGACACCACAGGCACACCCCAGACACTGCCCAGGCACACCAGACACTGCCAGGCACACCCCAGACACTGCCAGGCACACCCCAGACACCAAAGGTGCTCCTCTGACACCTCCCAAGTGCACCCCACACTCCCAGGCACCTCTGACACCCTCAGGCACACCCCAGACACCCCAGGCACACCTCTGACACCCCAGGCACACCTGACACTCCCTGGCACACCCCAGACACCCCAGGCACACCTCTCACACCGCAGGCACACTCTCACACACACCCAGGCACTCCTTGACACCCCTGCATTTCTCTGACACTCCAGACCCCTCCGACACCCCAGGCACACTCTGACACTCCCCAGGCACACCTCAGACACCCCAGGCACACCCTGACACCCTAGGCACACCTCTGACACCCCTGATACACCCCTAACACTCCCAGGCACACCGCTGACACTCCCAGGCACACTGCTGACACTGCCAGGCACACCCCTGACACTCCCAGGCACACCTCAGACACTCCCTGGCACACCCCTGACACCCCAGTACACCCCTGACACTCCCCAGGCACACCAACCGCACACCTCTGACACCCCTGGACACACCTCAGTCACTTCTAGGCACACCTCACACTCCCAGGAACTCCCTGACACTCCCTGGCATTTCTCTGATACCCCAGGCACCTCAGACACTCCCAGGCACACCTAAGACACCCCAGGCACACCCAAGACACTCCCAGGCACACCTCTGACTCCCAGGCACACCGCTGACACTGCCAGGCACACCCTGACATTCCATGCACCGCCGACACCCCAGGCACACCCCAGACACCCCCAGGACATCCCCACACTCTCAGGCACACCTCACACCTTCCGGTTCTCCAGACACCCCCTGGTACTCCCCTGACACCCTGGTAATTCTCTGACCCTGCACAGCCTGACACCCCAAGGCAAACCCCAGACATCCAGGCACACCTCTGACATTCCCCAGGCACACCACTGACACTCCCAGGCACACCTCTGACACTCCTAGGCATTCCTCTGACACTCCCCTGGCACACCTCTGACACCCAGGGCACACCTCAGACACTCCCTGGCATACCTCTGACACCCCAGGCACACCTCTTTCACCCTGGCTCCCCCTGTCACCCCAGACACACCCCTGACACCCCCAGGCACACCCCAGACACCCAGGCACACCTCTGACACTCCCTGGCACACCCCCAGTCACTCTCAGGCACAACCCACACTGCAAGTACACCTCTCACACACCCCAGGCACTCCTGAGAAACCCTGGTATTTCCTGACACCCCAGGCACACCCCTCAGACACTCCCAGTACTTCACACACTCCCAGGCACACCTAAGACACTCCCAGGCACACCTCTGACACTCCCAGGCACACTGCTGACACTGCCAGGTACATCTCTGACATTCCATGTACACCGCCGACACTCCCCAGGAACAACTCTGCACACTCCCCATGTACACCACTGACACTCCCCTGGCACACCCCTGACACCCCAGGCACACCTCTGACACTCCCAGGTGCCACCTCTGACTCCCAGGACATCTCCTGATACCCCAGGCACACCTATGACACTCCCAGGCACACCTCTGACACTCCCCTGATACACCTCTAACACTCCCCAGGCACACCGCTGACACTCCCAGGCACCGCTGACACCTGCCAGGCACACCCTCAGACACCCAGGCACACTCCCAGACACTCCCCAGGTACACCTCTGACACCCATGGCACCTCTGACACTCCCAGGCACACCTCTGACACTCCCAGGCACACCTCTGCCACTCCAGGACATCTCCGATACTCCCAGGCACACCTATGACACTCCCAGGCACACCCCTGACACTCCCTGATACACCTCTAACACTCCCCAGGACACACCACACACTGGCACACCTCAGACACCCAGGCACACCCTCAGACACCCCAGGCACACCTCATACACCCCAGGCACACCTCTGACACTCCATGGTACACCTCTGACACTTGGCACACCCTGACACCCCAGGCACACCCCAGACACTCCCAGGCACATCTCCGACACCCCTGGTGCACACCTTGACACTCTCTGGCACACCCCCAACACCCCAGGCACACCTCTGACACCCCAGGCACTCCACAGACACTCCTAGGTACCCCTGTCACCCCCTGGATACACCCCTAACACTCCCAGGCACACCTGACACTCCCCAGGCACACCGCTGACACTGCCAGGTACACTTCAGACACTGCCAGGCACACCTGACACCCCAGGCACACCTCACACTCCCAGGCACACCAGACACTCCCCTGGCACAGCTGACACCCCAGGCACACCTCTGACACTCCCCAGGCACACCCTGAGACCCAGGCACACCCCAGACACTCCCAGGCACACCCCAGACACCCCAGGCACACCCTGCGCAACTCCCAGGCACACGTCCAACACTTCCAGACACACCTCTGACACTCCCAGGCACATCTCTGACACTCCCAGGCACATCTCTGACACTAGGTACACCTCTGACACTTGCACCTCCGATAGTCCCAGGTACACCTCTGACACTCCCCAGGTACACATCTGACACTCCTAGGCACTCCCTCTGTCACCCTGATACACCCCACACTCCCAGGCACACCGCTGACACTCCCAGGCACACTGCTGACACTGCCAGGCACCCCAGACACTGCCAGGCACACCTCAAACACTGCCAGGCACACCCCTAGACACTCCCAGGCACACCCCAGACACTCCAAGGTGCCCTCTGACACTCCCAAGTGCACCTCTGACACTCCCCAGGCACACCCTGACACCCCTGCACACCCCAGACACCCCAGGCACACCGCTGACACCCCAGGCACACCTCTGACACCACTGCACACACCTAGACACCCCCAGGCACACCTCACACTGCAGGCACACTCTGACACTCCCAGGCACACTGCTGACACTCCCAGGCACACCGCAGACACCCCAGGCACACCTCACACCCCAGGCACACTTCTCACACTCCCAGGCACACCGCTGACACTCCCCAGGCACACCCTCAGACACTCCCTGGCACACCTCTGACACTCCCTGGCACACCTCAGTCACTCCTAGGTACACTCTGCAAGACACTCACAAGGCACTCCTGAGACACCCCCATTTCTCTGACACCCCAGGCACACCCTGAGACACCAGGCACCAGACACCCCAGGCACACCTAAGACACTTGGCACACCTCTGACACCCAGGCACACCGCTGACACTGCCAGGCACACCCTGACATTCCATGCACACCGCCGACACTCCCAGGAACACCTCTGACACTCCCATGTACGCCACTGACACTCCTGCACACCCCTGACACTCCCAGGCACACTCTGAACACCCAGCACCTCTGACACTCCCCAGACATCTCCCGAACCTGCACACCTCTGACACCCCAGGCACACCTCTGACACTCCCCAGGCACACCTCTGACACTCCCAGCACCTGTCACCCCTGATACACCCCCACACCACAGGCACACCGACACCTCCAGGCACACCGCTGACACTGCCAGGCACACCTCAGACACTGCACACCCCAGACACCGCCAGGCACACCTCAGACACCCCAGGCACCTCAGACACCACAGCACACCTCTGACACCCCCAGGCACACCTCTGACACTCCATGGCACACCTCTGACACTCCCCAGGCACACCCTCTGACACTCCCAGGAACACCCCCAGACACTCCCCAGGCACATCTCCTGACACCCCAGGCACACCTTTGACACTCTCTGGTACACCTCTGACACTCCCCAGGTACACCTCTGACACTTGCACACCACCTCTGACACTCCCAGGCACACCTCTGACACTCCCAGATACCTCTGACACTCCCAGGTACACTGACACCCAGGTACACCTCTGACACTTGCACTCCACTGACACTCCTAGTACACCTCTGACACTCCCTGATACACCTCTGACAATGCACACCTCAGACACTTGCACACTGCTGACACTGCCAGGCACACCCCAGACACTGCCAGGCACACCCCTGACACTCCCCAGGCACACCTCTGACACCCCAGGCACACCTCAGACACTCCCCTGGCACACTGCTGACACTCCCAGGCACACCTCTGACACTCCCCAGGCACACTCTGAGACTTCCAGGCACACCTCAGACACTCCCAGGTACACCCCAGACACTCCCCAGGCACACCCCAGGCACTCCCAGGCACACGTCCAACACTTCCAGATACACCTCTGACACTCCACATCTCTGACACCCCAGGCACACCCTGACACTTGCACACCTCTGACACTCCTAGGCACACCTCCGATAATCCCCAGGTCCACCTCTGACACTTGCACACATCTGACACCCCAGGTACTCCTCTGTCACCCCTGATACACCCCCAACACTCCCAGGCACACCGCTGACACCCCAGGCACACACTGCTGACACCGCCAGGCACACCTCAGACACTGCCAGCACCCCAGACACTGCCAGGCACACCCCAGACACCCCAGGCACACCTCAGACACTCCAAGGTGCTCCTCTGACACCCCAAGCACCCTGACACCCCAGGCACACCTCCTGACACCCCAGGCACACCCCAGACACCCAGGCACACCCCTGACACCCCTGGCACCTCAGGTACACGTCTGACACTCCCAGGTACTCCACTGACATTCCCTGGTACACCTCTGACACTCCCAGGTACACGTCCGACACTCCTGTGATACACCTCTGACACCCCAGGTAAACTCTGGAAACTCCAGGTACACCTCTGACACTCCCAGGTATTCCACTGACACTCTGGTACACCCCCGACACTCCTGCAGGTACACACCTCTGACACTCCCAGGTACACCTTGACACTCCCAGGTACACCTCAGACACTCCCAGGTACTCCCAGTCACTCCTAGGCCACTCCTCACACTCTCAGGTACGCCTCCGACACCAACAGGTACACCTCTGACACCCCGGGTACGCCCCTCGACACTCCCAGGTATACCTTTGACACTCCTAGGTACATCCTTGACACTCTGTGAACTCCACTGACACTCCCAGGTACACCTCCTGACACCTCCCAGGTACACTCTCTGACACTCCCAGGTACACCTCCGACACTCCCAGGTACAATTTCTGGACAATTTGCGGGCCACCTCCGACACTCCCAAGTACACCTCCGACACTCCCAGGTACACCTCTCCGACACTCCAGGTACAATTTCACACTCCCAGGTGTACACCTCCCATACTCCTGTACACCCCGGGACACGCCCAGGTACACCCCCTGACACCCAAGCAGTGGCTATTCCTGACACACATGATGACTCCTGGGTGTACACCTCTCATCACTCCCAGGTACACCTCTGACAATTTCAGGTACAATGCCCGACACTCCCAGGTACCCACTGGACATTCCCTGCACACCTCTGACACTCCCAGGTACACGTCCGGACACTCCCAGATACACCTCTCTGACACTCCCAGGCAAAACCTCTGAAACTCCCAGGTACACCCCCTGGACACTCCTGCACTCCACTGGACATTCCCTAAGTACAACACCCGACACTCCCAGCCACACCTCTCATTACCCAGGCACACCGCAGACACTCCCAGTTACACACCTCACACCCCAGGCAACTCTCTGACAATTTTAGGTACTCTCTGTCACTCCCTGATACACTCTAACACTCCTGTGATACACCCGGTGACACTCCCAGGTACACCGCTGACACTGCCAGGTACACTTCTGTGACACTTCCAAGGGCCACCTGACACTCTTGCAGGTACACACCTTCTGACAATTTGTACCTGTGACACTTTCTGGTACACCCCTGACACTCCCAGGTACACCTCTACACTCCCAGGTACACCCTGTGCACTCCCAGGTACACGTCCAACACTTCCAGATACACCCTGACACTCCCAGTACATCTCTCACACCTCCCAGGTACACCTCTGACACTCCCAGGCACACCTCTGACACCCCAGGTACACCTCCGATACTCCCAGGTACACCACACTCCCGGTACAATATCTGACACTCCTAGGTACTCCTCTGTCACCCTGATACACCTAACACTCCCAGGTACACCGCTGACACTCCAGGTACACACCGGGCTGACACTGCCAGGTACACCTCAGACACTGCCAGGCACACACCTTGCATTACCTCGCCAGGCACACCTTAGACACCCTGCGTACAATTCCCTGTGACACCTGCTGCCTCTGGACACTCCCGCGCACCCTCCGGACATTCAGGCACACCTCTGACACTCCCAGGTACACTCAGATACTCCTGGTGTACACCGCTGACAATTTGTACACCTCTGACACTCCCTGGTACACCTCAGACACTTCTAGGTTCACTCCTCTCACACTCGCAGGTACACCTCACACACCCAGGTACTCCTGTGACACTCCCCCGGTATTTCTACTGACACTCATGTACACCTCCGACACTTGCACACCTCTGACAATTCTGTACTCAACTGACAATTTCTGGTACACTACTGACACTACAGGTGGCCACTCTGGGACACTCCTGTGCACCCTGCACTCTCTCCCAGGTACATCTCACACTGCACCTCCGACACACCCAGGTACACCTCTCACACTCCCGGCACACCTCTGGACTCTCCCAGGCCATCTCCGACACCCCGCTACAAGCTACTTGACACCCCAGGGACTCCACTGACATTCCCCTGCAACCTCTGACACCTCCCAGGTACACCCCGCTGACACCGCCAGTACACCTCCGACACCCAGGTACACCTCCGACACTCCCAGGCTACTTTCTCACACTCCCAGGTACACCTCCGACACTCCCAGGTACACCTCTTACACTTGCAGGTACAATCTCTGACACTCAAATGGTACACCTCTTGACACTCCCAGGTACACCTCTGACACCCCAGGCACACCCCTGGTGACACCCCAGGCCATCTACGACACTCCCCGGCAGGTACACCTTGACACTCTCTGTACACCTCTGACACTTCCAGGTACAACCTCCCGACACACCCCAGGCACACCCTGACACTCCCAGGTACGCGTCCGACACTCCCAGATACTCCTTCTGACACTCCCAGTGCCACCTCCTGATAATTCCTGGTGGTACGGCCTCACGGCCCCAGGTATCACCAGACACTCCTCGGTACTCTCTGTCACCCTCTTTTGATACACCTCAATACTCCCAGGTATACCGGTGACACTTGTACACCGCTGACACAGCCAGGTACACTTGTGACACTGCCAGGTACACCTCTGACAATTCTGTACACCTCTCTGTGACACTTCCTGGTACAATTCTTGACACTCCCAGGTACAAATTCTTGACACTTAGTGGTACACCTTGAGCATTTGTGTGCCACCTTGCATACTCTTGGTAAGCTAAGTACTCTTTTGCATTACTCTTGTGTACACCTTTGTGCACTTCTGTGTACACGTCCCAACACTTCCAGATACAATTCCCGACACTCCCAGGTACATTCCCGACACTCCCAGGTACACCTCTGACACTCCCAGGTACATCTGACACTCCTAGGTACCTCTGTCACTCCCCTGATACACCTCTACCCCAGGTACCTACTGACACCCCTGGTACACCCCTGACACTCTAGGTACACCTCTGGACACTCCTGCAGGCACACTCTTTTGACCACTCCCAGGTGGCACCCTCAGACACCCCTATGTACTCCCCAGCCACTCCCAGTACAATTCTCACACTCTCAGGTACGCCTCCCATACTCACAGGTACACCTCTGACACCCCGGGTACACCCTGAACTTTGTGTATACCTCTTTTGACACCTTAGGTACATCCTTTTGACACTCTACCCACTCTCGACAATTCTTGGTACACCCTCCCCGACACTCCCAGGTACACCTCTGACACTCCCAGGCCACCTCCGACACTCCCAGGTACAATTCCTCTGACACTCCCAGGCCACTCTCCGACACCCCAAGTACACCTCCGACACTCCTATGTACACCTCCGACACTCCCAGAAAATACTCACACTCCCAGGTACACCTCCTCCGACACCCTGTGTACCCTGACACGCCCAGGCCATTCCCTGACACCTGGCAGGCCATCTCGACACTCCCAGGTACACCTCCGACACTCCAGGTACACCCCTGACACTCTCGGGTACACCTCTGACACTCCCAGGTACACCTGACACTCCCAGGTACACATTCGGAGGTTTCAGGTACACGTCTGACACCCCGTACCCACTGACATTCCCTGGTACACCTCTGACACTCCCTGCACACGTCCGACACTCCCAAATACACTCCCTGACACTCCCAGGCAAACCTCTGGAAACTCCCAGGCATACCCCTCGACACTCCCAGGTACTCCACCGACATTCCTGGTACAAACACTCCGACACTCCCAGTTACACTCTGACACTCCCAGTACACCTCGCCGCAGACACTCCCAGCCACACTTCCTCCCAGGTACACCTCTGACACCCCTTAGGTACTCCTGTCACTCCCTGATACACCCTAACACTCCCAGATACACCGGTGACACTCCCAGGTACACCGCTGACACTGCCAGGTACACTTGCACCACTGCCAAGTACACCTCTCTACACTCCCAGGTACAATTCCTCTGAGCCACTCCCAGGTACAATTCTTGCACAATTCTTGTGCCACCTCTGTGCACTCCTGTGTACACGTCCAACACTTCCAGATACACCTGACACTCCCAGGTACATCTCAAGCACTCCTGGTGGGTGGCCACCCCTGACACTCCCAGTACACCCTCTGACACTCCCAGGTACACACCTCCGATACCCCAGTACACCTCTGACACTCCCTGGTACACATCTGACACTCCTAGGTACTCTCTGTCACTCTGATATAATTTCTCAATACTTGTACACGCTGACACTTGGTGTACACTGCTGACACTGTGTGGCTACCCTTAGCCACCGCTGTAAGGCCACCTGCATTGCCTGCCAGGTACACCCTAGACACTCCTGCATGGCTCTGCACACCCAAGGTGCTCCTCTGGACACTCCTGCACCTCTGACATTCGTGTGGCACACCTTCCTGACACTCCTGCGCCACCTCGTGACACCCCAGGGCCACTGCTGACACTCCCAGGTACACCTGCATACCCTGTACACCTCAGACACTTCCCTAGGTACACCTCACACCCCGTGCACACCTCTCTCTCACACACCCAGGTACTCCT
>NW_024754297.1:0-33222 GCF_018991925.1 Homarus americanus | reverse complement strand
TCATTGTGCTTCGTTCAGTTACGTATTGTAACCCCTCGCCTCTAGACACAAGGTAACACTTCATCACACCTAACCCCTCGCCTCTAGACACTAGGTTTTTATTATCTATGAAGTATATCAGTATCCTTGTTTCTCTCCTTGTAAACATTTCACCAGATTTAAATAACAAGAATTTAATATCGTTGGTATCTAAGTACAGGAATAACTACAAGCTTTCTGGATCTTTCTTATAAGTTCTGAAGGTTGTGGAAGCATTTGTGTGATATCGGCCAAAAGTACAGCCCCCATTAACATACTTTTTTTCTCGTAATTATTTATCGCTATACAACAATATATGTCGACGTTTGTTCACTTTCTCAAGCAATCATGTCCAGACGTGAAGTCCTTCTGACCTGTGGTGGTGGTCTAACGTATTGCCTCTGCCAGGGGGTAGTCTCTCTCTCTCTCTCTCTCTGGACCACGAGGAAACATTTCTCGTCCAGTCAGTTTCTCACTGTGTATAAAGTTCAGTTGAAGCATAAGGCTGTGTTGTTGACAAGTCAATGTGTTCTCTACTGTCTAGTTTATATATCCTAGACACATCCAGGCCACAGCCGTCCAGCTGACGAACGACAGGCTCACTTACTGGCAACCTTCAAGCTCAGGCCACCGGCGTGCTGTCTCTTCCCTCTCTCTTTTCTACTGTACTCACTTACTGTTGTGTACAACTGGCTATACTGCCTCTCTGATAGGTAGATTCTCCTCACCTCCTCTGACTGTGTACTGCCTCACCTCACCTGCATACTTACATCGTCCTCTGTCCTTACACAACACAAACGTCAATAACCTTCTTCATCTCCTCTCACCTCCTTTACTCCTAGCGACCTCTTCCTTTATATACACACTTCTTGTATCCTTCACCTTCACTGCAGGATGCCTCATTGTGGGTCGTCCTCCTGCCGCAGTTCTTCATGGGGCAAAATAATTGTCCTTACACATTTCTTCGTCTCGTTGAAAACCATTTATTTTTAATTCGCAACTTCATATTAGACAACAACTGCAACACTTCAGGTATAAGTTCAGAAAAATATTTACAACTTACTGAACATCAATCAGGCCGAGGGAATATATTTACGTCAGAATACCTAACCTAACCTAAACCTAACAGACACCATAACTAGAGGCGGCCATGGCGTAGGAAGGAGGTCCATAGTGTTGTGTGTGTGTAGGATCCCTCATTGTTCACCTACTAGTCTTGTCTAGGATTATTTTTGAAGCCTGTGCTGTTCCATAGGTCTACCAGCCTTTGTGTGATGAAGTACTTCCTTATATTCGTCCAGCACGACAACTTGGAAGCTATGGAACTGTCCTTTTGTACATACTCACAATAACCTTTCTTCTTCTTCTTCCACTTAATTTACTGGCCGTCAACAGTTAAGGTCATTAAGGCGGTAGTAATTGTATGTTTGGTTTGGACTAGGAGACCCGTGGCTTTTTCTCAGGTGTTCTTGTGGGTCACCGTTGGTTATTAGTTGGCTGTTGGTTGTGGTTTTGTAGATTAGGCACTCAGTAAACAGTAACTCGTTATTCGTGTTCTGTTTTTGTTTGATCCTTGATATTTCACCATGTAGATCCAACTGGTGCATCTTGGAGTAGTGTTGTGTGTCCCATCAATAAACAGGACGACCAATTCTTGCCCTTCCACCCATAACTTCTCCTTCACCTGTCCCCAGCACATATCTCCATTTGTCCTGTAGATACTCGTCTCAAGCACCAAAACAGACAAGGTTGTTTTTTAATCATTATGTCTCATTATTATCATACATTCACCTACCGTAGATACAACAGTTTTATTTATTTTTTATTCCTCCGTTGCTTGTTAGTTAAGTGCAGATGATGGGGTTACCAAGTCCTCGCCCCCTCGACTTGGTAAGGAAGGAGGGGTACAAGGAGGCTCTGAGCTGGTAACCTTCTTATATTCTACCCTTAAATTATTCTACATGTTTATAAATTCCCATCTCTTCTATTTGGCGTGTCAAAGGTTGGTTCAGGGTGTGGGTGCTGATCTCTGGTGGTGTGGAACGAGTGTGGTCAGGCAGCAGGTGCCACACTACATATATGGCAGCCACACCTTGAGAGAACCACCAAAAGTTATATATTCTAGAGTAAGACAATATGTTTGCTGCATTATTTACATGAGATATATTGTTGAGGGATAATTGACAAACCACTTTTATTCCAGAGTTTATTGTGGTCTGTTTGATGTTTTAGGACCGAACTCTTCTCCCCCAAAAAAAAAACATCGTCATGCAAAATTTAAAACCCAAATACGTACTACTGAGCAGGTGTGCATGTGTGGGAGGGAAGATCCAGTTCCTTCCACCTAATACAGCAATATGTCAGCCACCACACTGAGCACACCAGAATTAATTAAATACCATTAAGGTGTAGCAATAAAAAGGTTAACCCAATTTGTAAACACGTCCTCGTTCTTTAAAGCAATCGGCTATTAGCCTTATATAGCGTGACATAATTGGACCCACCTATATATTAAAAAGGGCCTGTGGGTGTGTGTGTACCTCAGGATCATTATTGGTGAGTCGGAGAAAAAAAATATTGGGGAGGAGAGTTTCGTGAGCCACCCAGACAGACAGACAGACAGCACAGTACCATACACCTTTTTAATTACAACATATAATAATAATAATTCCTTGATAACTGCTGGTAATGTATCTCTCACCACACCAGTATACTCAGCTACACCAGATACACGCCTTATGTAAACACACATACCAGTGACGAGGTAGTATCGTTAGCTGGTCTGGAGTACATCATTGAGGGTAACTCCCCCACCTCTATCCTAACCTAACCTGACCTAATCTAACCTCTGTCCCTCACTCTTCCCTCCCTCCACCCTCACCTCTCCCTCATCCCTCCATCCACCTCACCTCTCATGCCTCCCTCGTCATCACTCAAATCAACAACTTTAATGGTCCAGAAAATATAGTGTTTGTCTTCACAGGAACGACGAGAAACAACAAGAACTAAAAACAAATGAGTGCAGTGCCTAAAAAAAAAAACCCTCGCCTGGGATAATGAAAAACTAAAACAAAACAAAGAAACTAAAAACACAAAAACATTGAAAAACAAAATAAAAGTGTGAAGAATTATGTGTGCTTTTTGTGTTTGTTTGTGTTAGAATTTGACGAGATGAAATTGTGGTGTTTATAAAGTATCTTGTGGATTATAATGTGTGATGGTGGTGTGTGATGGGCAGAATGTGACCACCTATAACCACCTCTCCTCTTACCTCCGCTACCTCCTGTGACGAGTGGCGGCCTCCAACTCCACCGCCCTTCCTTCCATCATGAGGTCAGAAGAGGTCCTTGACAGTTTTTATCACCCTCGTCAGCTACCACCTCTTCCTCCGTTCTCGACAGGTCACCAGGTAGGTCCTGCTGTCTCAACAGGTCACTAGGCGTGGAGTCACACATCTCACAGTGCCAGGTATAGGTCACCATTGGATTAATTGAAACAGTTTATTTAGCCAGAAAAACCCAGAGTAGATAAAATAACAATATTAACATGACTGAGCCAGTTGAGAACCTGAGCTCTCCTGTAGGCACCTGAAATATACTATACATTTATCTCAAAGTATAACATTTAGTATCATCTGGAATAGTACAATAGCATGGTGTTAATAAGAACATCTCATAATGTTACCACGGTTTATCACTTCATATTTATTTATTTTATTTATTAATATTTATTTTTTAGTAATTTTTGTATTTATAAGTATATACATAAATTACAGTGGAATGAAAAACATAAGTATAATGGGCAGCAGTAGAACATGGATTGTACAGTATTAAGGTTGAACAAGAAGATAGAGTGTGTCAGGTTTATGTGTAGTTGGCAAATATGTTTATTGCAATGGTATTACTTGTAGTTCACCATCGCAACAATCACCATATAGGTCACCATTTCTTAACAATCACCATATAGGCTCACACCATCTCTCAACAATCACCATATAGGTTCACAAATCTCTCAACAATCACCATATAGGCCACCATCTCTCAACAATCACCATATAGGCCACAATCTCTCAACAATCACCATATAGGCCACACAATCTCTCAACAATCACCATATAGGCTCACACAATCTCAACAATTAACTATATAGGCTCACACAATCTCTCAACAATCACCATATAGGCTCACACAAATCTAAATCACCATATAGGCTCACACAATCTCTACAAATCACCATATAGGCTCACACAATCTCTCAACAATCACCATATAGGCCACAATCTCTCAACAATAATCACCATAGGCTCACACAATCTCTCAACAATCACCATATAGGCTCCTCTCTCAACAAATCCCATATAGGCCACACATCCTCAACAATCACATATAGGCTCACACAATCTCTCAACAATCACCAGGTAGAGAGAGTAGAGACATCACACCTGTATAATATTCCTCTCAGATATTTCCCGTCATCGGTCACACAATACTTACCTAGAAATTATGTCATCACTGAGTTACCTGTAATACTTTTAATAATAAACTACCTGGCACTAATGAGGTCTAGACAAACACCCTCACCCCTCTCCCCTTCCCTCCCCCTCTCTCCCCCTCCCTCCCTCCTCCAGGTGTTAGGTAGGTTATAGTAGTGATTGGCGCTTATTTCTATACATTTACTTAGTTATAATTTTATAAGGTTGTTGGTTATTAGATGTTGTGAAGGTTGTTGTGTGGTGAGGTGTGTGGTGTGTGTGGTGAGTGTGATGAGGTCCATAGTGAGGGGGTCCGTGATGAGGGTCCGTGATGATAGGTACGGGATGATGCTAATAATTCTCAATCATTGTGTTACCGTGACCGTCTTTATCATCTAGTTGGTATATACGGTATTAAAGACTTTCTATTTCCTGTTGCGAAATTTGATCTGCTGATGTGCCATTGTCAGCGTCGCGTTGGGGAGTAGGTTTGCATCTTATTGGGGGGTAAGGGGGGGAGGTTTTCTTGACCAGGAAGAGAGTTTGTTGCAGAAGAGATCCGTACCGTCCCGCTCTCTAGCTCTGTAAACACTGGCCACCACTCACTGTGACCACCACCACCTGAGCCTGAAAAACACATTCTCTCTCTCTCTCTCTCTCTCTGTTTACCTGAATAATTACTCTTATTAAACAGGTATAAATGCATGTTGGTGGTGTTAGTGTTACTTTCTCACTGTAGTCGTGTAGGAAGGTCGTCACTGCACACCACGACCACTATATATATCCCACTGTAGCCATGTGAGGTGGTGAATACTGGATACATATCGTACACTACAGTAATACACGAATGAGTTGATGAGCAGTAGGGTTAGGTTAGGTTAAGTTAGTTAGGTTAGGTAAAATTAAGTTGGGTTAATTTTAGGTGTTAAAGTGATTCTTCTTCACAGTTTCCTAGTATGTGTGAGGTCATGTATTGGTGTGTGAGGTCATGTATTGGTGTGTGTGTGTGTGTAGTCAGTG
Organism: Homarus americanus; assembly: GCF_018991925.1. Classification (NCBI taxonomy): domain Eukaryota; kingdom Metazoa; phylum Arthropoda; class Malacostraca; order Decapoda; family Nephropidae; genus Homarus; species Homarus americanus. The sequence goes on along the minus strand of NW_024754297.1, from coordinate 27,713 downwards.
GTAACTCAACCTCCTGAACTTAAACATGTATGAAATCAAATTCAGGTGAGTCGGTTGATACAGCAGAGAGCAACAGCACACCTGAGATTTAGTGCCTGTTAAAGTTCAGGTGTTTATAATGCTTGGCACTGATTTTAGACAAACTCTTAACTATGTGTTTTTTTTCCACACACACACCACACACACACACACACACAATTATCAACTAGATTGTATAACTAACTTGTATATATATATATAAAAAATAGTTTATTTTTGTTTTAAGCCATAGATGAGTGTACTTCATGTTACCTTCATTGACAAGTAACGTGAACCATAATTTTTCTCCGCAGGTAAGATGAAGCGGCTGCCCAGGTAACGGTAAGAGAAACAAAGACAACGGTACAAACAGTAAGACAACGGTAGTGAGATAACAGTAGTAAGCTGGTGTCATTGTGTTGGTAATATCACAACATTGTCCTCCTAGTACCGGTAATATCGCTAATTGTCCTCCTAGTACCCGTAATATCACAACATTGTCCTCCTAGTCCCCGTAATAACACAACATTGTCCTCCTAGTCCCGTAATATCACAACATTGTCCTCCTAGCACTACAACACTCGTCTACAATATCCAGGGTTGTGATAATTGTAACTGTCTGATGCTGCTATAGTCCGAGGTCAAGAGTACAAGTGGCTGATGGACTGACAGTACAGATAAACATATTAACACCTTGAGTACTTGAGGGGTTATCGTACTCAAGGGGTTAAAATCATCGTACTCAGGGTTAAAGGTAATAATAACGAGTCATGGGGGTAACCAACACACACACATTGACTCTAGGATAATGTTACCATGATCACTCAGCCCGGTGGGAGGGGGAGGGTGATGGGAGGGGGTAGGGGTGATGGGAGGGTGATGGGAGGGTAAAGGGGAGGGAGGAAGGAGGAGGATATATATGTGTAACGTCAGTGAGTCTGCCTGCTCTGTGTTTTGCTTCCAGCTTATCTTGTTACTGTGTTAATGAAGATGTTGTTTGATCGTTAACCAGCACCCTTTAATGGTGGTGAGGGAGGTTAGTGGGTTAGGGAAGGTTAGGGGGGGTAGGTTAGGGGGAGGGAATAAGTTTTTCTTCACCTTATTCTTGAACAACCTGGGTGTCTCACAGCTAAGTGTCATTGTAGAGTAAACATGGTGATGATGATGATGATAATGACGAGGAAATACACACACACACACACACACACACACACACACACACACACACTTACACTTCCCAGGCAAGACCAAGACCATATGGCATTGGCAGGCTCCACCAACCGGATATTAGAGAAATAGTCGAAGTTCGTCAGATATTGGGCCCTGTACACCTGAGGCAAGAGCATACCTTACCTTATTAACCTGGTGGCACAGTCATTTGTTTTTTTTGTTATTATAAGTGTTTCTGGTTATTGCTGGAGGGAGAGTGTTGGAGGGCTGGGGGAGAGTGTTGGAGGGAGGGTTGGAGGGAGGGAGGGAAGGTGGGAGGAGCAAGTGAGGGTGTGTGGGGAGGCAGAGCGTCTCACCACGTGACTCCCCAGCTGCTGTCTCCCTCACTACCTCCTCTCCCAGCTGCTGTCCTCCCTCCTCCCCCAGCTGCTGTCTCCTACTACCTCCCTCCCCAGCTGCTGCCTCCTCACTACCTCCATCCCCAGCTGCTGCCTCCTCCTACCTCCCTCCCCTCAGCTGCTGCCTCCTCCTACCTCCCTCCTCAGCTGCTGCCTCCCTCCTACCTCCCTCCCCAGCTGCTGTCTCCCTCACTACCTCCATCCCCCAGCTGCTGTCTCCTCACTACCTCCCTCCCCGCCTGCTCCTCACTACCTCCCTCCCTCAGCTGCTGCCTCCCCTCCCCCTCCCTCCCTCAGCTGCTGCCTCCTCACCACCTCCCTCCCTCAGCTGCTGCCTCCTCTACCTCCCTCCCTCCATGCTGCCTCCCCTACCTCCCTCCTCAGCTGCTGCCTCCCTCACTACCTCCTCCCCCAGCTGCTGTCTCCCTCACTACCTCCATCCCCAGCTGCTGTCTCCCCTCACTACCTCCCTCCCTCAGCTGCTGCCTTCACTACCTCCCTCCCCAGCCTGCCTCCTTCACTACCTCCCTCCCCCAGCTGCTCCCTCCCTCCCTCTCCCAGCTGCTGTCTCCCTACCTCCCTCCCCCAGCTGCTGTCTCCTCACTACCTCCCTCCCCCAGCTGCTGTCTCCCTCCTACCTCCTCCCCCAGCTGCTGTCTCCTCACTACCTCCCTCCCCCAGCTGCTGTCCCCTCCTACCTCCCTCCCCCAGCTGCTGTCCCTCACTACCTCCCTCCCCAGCTGCTGTCTCCCTCACTACCTCCCTCCCCAGCTGCTGTCTCCCTCACTACCTCCCTCCCCCAGCTGCTGTCCCCTCACTACCCTCCCCCAGCTGCTGTCTCCCTCATTACCTCAGTTCCTCCACCCTCTCCCCTACCTGCCTCTCTCCGTCTCTCCTCCCCCCTCCCCTACCCTCCCTCCCCTACCTCCCCTCTCCCAACCCTCCCTCCCTACCTCCCCCTCCCCTACCCTCCTTCTCCCTACCTCCCCTCCCCTACCCTCCCTTCCCTACCCTCCCTTCTCCCTACCCTCCCCTACCTCCCCCTCTCCCCTACCCTCCCTTCTCCCCTACCCTCCCCTCTCCCCTACCCTCCCCTCTCCCTACCCTCCCCTCTCCCCTACCCCCTCCTCCCCTACCCCTCTCCCTACCCTCCTCCCTTCTCCTACCCTCCCCTACCCTCCCACCTACGTGTCTTCTCACTGCCCTACCAGTCCCTCTTTAATTGACTGATGTGTCTGTATCTTAAATCTAAGTTACCTTGACTTTGCCTAGGTATGTGACAGCCGCTCGGTACTTGTGTGATGCAAGCCCTGTGTGATGCAGTACTGTACCTGTGTGATGCAGCACTGTACCTGTATGATGCAATACTGTACCCGTGTGATGCAGTACTGTACCTGTGTGATGCAGCACTGTACGTGTGATGCAGCACTGTACCTGTATGATGCAGTACTGCCTGTGTGATGCAGTACTGTACCTGTGGCAGTGTGCAGTACCTGTGTGATGCAGTACTGTATGCCTGTGTCTGTACCCGTGTGATGCAGTACTGTACCTGTATGTCACAGTACTATACCTTGTGATGCGTACAGTACCCGGGTGATGCAGTACTGTACCTGTGATACCTTTTACCGTGTGATGCACTGTACCTTATGATGCAGTACTGTACCTGTGATGCAGTACTTTGTACCTGTATGAACCAGTACTGTACCGTGTGATGCAGTACTGTACCTGTATGATGCAGTACTATACCTGTATGATGCAGTACAGTACCCATGTGATGCATACTGTACCTGTGTGATGCAGTACTGTACCTGTGTGATGCAGTACTGTACCTGTATGATGCAGTACGTACCCGTGTGATGCAGTACTGTACCTGTGTGATGCAGTACTGTTTTGCTGTGTGTCTGATACTGGCACCTGTGTGATGCAGTACTGTAGCCTGTATGAACCAGTACTGTGCCCGTGTGATGCAGTACCGCGTACAGCAACTGTGCAGTACTGTACCTGTGTGATGCAGTGTACCTGTGTGATGATACTGTACCTGTATGATGCAGTACTATACCTGTATGATGCAGTACAGTACCCGTGTGATGCATGTACTGTACCTGTGTGATGATACAGTACCCGTGTGATGCAGTACTGTACCTGTGTGATGCAATTTGTACCTGTGTGATGCAGTACTGTACCTGTGTGATGCAGCACTGTACCCGTGTGATGCAGTACTGTACCTGTGTGATGTGCTGTACCCGGTGATGCAGTACTGTACCTGTGTGATGCAGCACTGTACCTGTGTGATGCAGTCACTACCTGTATGATGCAGTACTATACCTGTATGATGCAGTACAGTACCCTGTGATGCAGTACTGTACCTGTGTGATGCAGTACTGTACCTGTGTGATGCAGTACTGTACCTGTGTGATGCAGTACTGTACGCATGTGTGCAGTACTGTACCTGTGTGATGCAATGCTGTACTGTGTGTGCAGTACTGTACCTGTATGAACCAGTACTGTACCTGTGTGATGCAGCACTGTACCTGTGTGATGCAGCACTGTACCTGTGTGATGCAGTACTGTACCTGTGTGATGCAGTACAGTACCTGTGATGCAGCACTGTACCTGTGTGATGCAGTACTATACCTGTATGATGCAGTGCTGTACCTGATGAACCAGTACTGTACCTGTGTGATGCAGCACTGTACCTGTGTGATGCAGCACTGTACCTGTGTGATGCAGTACTATACCTGTATGATGCAGTACAGTACCCGTGTGATGCAGTGCTGTACCTGTATGAACCAGTACTGTACCTGTGTGATGCAGCACTCTACCTGTATGAACCAGTACTGTACCTGTGTGATGCCTGTACCTGTGTGATGCAGCACTGTACCTGTGTGATGCAGTACTGTACCTGTGTGATGCAGTACTGTACCTGTGTGTCACAGTACTGTACCCGTGTGATGCACTATGTACCTGTGTGATGCAGCACTGTACCTGTATGATGCAGTACTGTACCTGTATGAACCAGTACTGTACCTGAGATAGGGAGTATAGCTCAGGTGTATGGTACGCTAAACACAGGTTACATTAGCTGGAAAAAACAAGAAGACGCTCCCTGGCAGAACCAACCTGTCTGGCCGCTGCAGCTGCTGGGCGGAGTTAGCGGTGCCCTTAACCCTCAGACACGCTACCCTGGGAGGTGAACAAAGTCAGGACACACACACACACACACACACACACCACACACACACACGCACACACACACACACACACACACACACACGCACACACACACACACATGCACAGACACACGCACACACACACACTCTACCTTAGTTCCCCTGATGTCTCCTCTGTCCTGGAACCATTGTCTTGTTACTGCTACTTGTCCTGGAACCATTGTCTTGTTATGTTATGTCCTGGAACCATTGTCTTGTTACTGTTACTTGTCCTGGAACATTGTCTTGTTACTGCTACTTGTCCTGGAACCATTGTCTTGTTACTGTTACTTGTCCTGGAACCATTGTCTTGTTACTGTTACTTGTCCTGGAACCATTGTCTTGTTACTGTTACTTGTCCTGGAACCATTGTCTTGTTATTGTTACTTGTCCTGGAACCATTGTCTTGTTACTGTTACTTGTCCTGGAACCATTGTCTTGTTACTGTTACTTGTCCTGGAACCATTGTCTTTTTTACTGTTACTTGTCCTGGAACCATTGTCTTGTTACTACTATTTGTCTGGAACCATTGTCTTGTTACTGCTACTTGTCCTGGAACCATTGTCTTGTTACTGTTACTTGTCCTGGAACCATTGTCTTGCTACTGCTACTTGTCCTGGAACCATCGTGTGTGTGTGTGTGTGTGTGTGTGTGTGTGTGTGTGTGTGTGTGTGTGCTGTGTGTGTGTGTGTGTGTGTGTGCATCACCTAACCTTGTCCTGTCTGCCCACCTCCCTCCCCCTCCCTCCTTCCCCTCCCTCCTCCCCTCCCCTCCCTCCCCTTCAGGTCTGCCCTCCTTAATCACCCCCTTTCTTCCCCATCCCTACCTGTTTACACCCTTCATTTTTCCCCCCCAGCTTCCCTGTCCTCCTCCCATCTTTACCATGACCATACCGCCACCATCACCACCATACTGACCATCACCACACTACTATCATCACTATCTACCACCACCATACCACTACTATCACCACGCCACTACACCACTGTCATCACCATACCGAGACTATCACCATACCATTACCATCACCACACACCGCCACCATCACCACACCGCCACCATCACCACCATACCGCCACCATCACCACACTACCATCATTAGTGTTACTAGTCGGGTGTGATGTTTGCGATACAGTTCTACCAAGGTTGTAACTCTACAGCGGGTATACACTACGACGGGTGTACACTACAACAGGTGTACACTACGACAGGTGTACACTACAGCAGGTGTGCACTACAACAGTGTACACTACAACAGGTGTACACTACAACAGGTGTACACTACGACGGGTGTGCATTACAACAGCTGTGCGCACAACGGGTGTACACTACGACAGGTGTACAGTACAACAGGTGTACACTACGACAGGTGTACGGTACAGGTGTACACTACAACGAGTTGTACTACAACAGGTGTGCAATTACAACAGGCCGTCCAGACTTTGATTTGGTAGCTGCCATGGGAAGATAACGAGGTGGTAGGAAGTTTGGTCGGGCTGGTAGCAGGAGACAGGGTTGTGGTGCGGCTTTCTTGGTTGGTTGTGGTCGCTGCTGACTGCTGGACCGCCCTGGCACCTCTAATACACGTGTTGCCTCACTTATACGTCATGGTCGACACGCTTCGCTCTTCTACGTCATGGTTGACACGCTGTATAGTGGGTATGCTCTCTTTATGACTGACACACGAAGGTTAGTATGTCACAATGAGTCAGTGTTTAATATTCATCACAGTGAGGTCATGTTTTGACACACGGCGTTTTAGGGCCAGGCAGGACGAACAGCACCTGTAGGAGGCACTACCGGTGAAGCAGCGGGTGTGTGGCACTGTGCTGTACAGTCTCGGGTATTATCGTTAGTGTGGGCGCTACAGCCTAGAGCAGTCGTCGTCATGGATCAGTTTTAAAGGCTCATCATGGCGACAGTGACGTCATCACAGGCGGTACGATGGAAAGAACATCATTTTCTATTCTAACAAGGCGGACGTAAGACTTAAGTGTCGCAAGAAACAATATTTTATTTTTTATAATTAATATTATTTTATTAACGTGACGACCGTTTAAACGAAAATGTGGTTCTTTGTTTGAAACCTTTGTGATCCATCGCTGTTCTGTGGCCGTGACAGCCTACCACTGAGCACATACTGTACAGGTCACGGGTTTTGGTTACTTCAACATGACTTCCTCCCTAACGTTGTACGGCTGTCTCGCTAATCCTTGTACGTAAGAATAAGATTCAACTCTTTTATTTATATAATAATTTCTTGTAACGATTGAAATAATAAAACAACAAGGTTAGACTAAGTTTAGATGATTGAATTTTTACTGTATTTTCATAAGAGCGTTTACCCGCTGTTTACTGCATTAAATACTATGTCTGTTCTTCTTCAATACTGCTGTTTCCGTCACGCCCTTGGGCACCTGTGCTAAAATTTGTAAAAAGCCAATGTTTGTGCCAATGCTTTGTTTCATATTGTGTTATAAGTTCTGACCAAAAAGGTATTGAAATAAACTCAAATAATTATGTTAGTGAATATCCTTCCCTGACAAATAAAGTAATTATTATTTTTACATTTAAGAATAAGTTATTTTATATTAGGTATGATTGTGGTGTGTGAGCAGCCTGGTGCTGCCACTGTCGGTCTGGCTCAGGAAACCTCTAGTAATATTGACTTAACTGTACAGTGTTTTACCTCTGATCCCCATTGACCGAGGCACAATATTACACAATTAAAAAAAATGAGCACTCGCGTAATGTATGCATCTGTTGTACACTCTCGAGGTTGGCGGGTGTTCATGGTGTTGTCATGGATGAAGCAGTGTATCTGTATGCCCGGGGGCGTTGTGTCTCGAACTGTACATATAATTCTTCCTCTTGCCTTTATATTGTCTAATGTTTAGTATCTGGCAAGTCTCATAACCTCATACCCATTTAAATTAGTCCGTCGATGCGTATTTGCTGTCTATGTCCACACGAGCAAAGAATGATAATTGTCACCCAATATATAACCTTAACTTACGATCCAAGAACTTCAACTTGTCGTGGGCAGCAAAAGGCACTAGGCTATGGGTCGCTGGCCATCCATATAAACCAGCTACAGTAATTCCGACTAAACTTCTGATGGTCTTTACACACTTCTGAGACGTGACTAACGATTTCGGAGACCCGCTGACTTATTACGAGTTAAAATACCATCTTGTTGCACAGTGGAGACAGGTGGACAATTTATCGACCAGAAAATTGTTGAGGCGTGGATTATAAACAGTTACTTCACGGAGGACCTGAACCATGTGATACTGGTAATACGTCATGGTGGAGGTAACACAATAACAACCATATAAATGATGGAAGGAAGTCACGCAGGAAGGAAAGAAGGAAGTCACGTAGGATGGAAGGAAGGAAGGAAGGTACGTAAGCAGGATAGAAGTAGGTAAATACATAGTCTTTCTCTGAGGACCTGCTGTGAGGCTTCCTTGACCCATCACCTGCTTGTTGGGGGAGAATATGATTAAATTATTTACTCGAGGAAGAAGGTATACTATTACTTCATGCAGAATAGGAAACTCAGGGACAGGTGGAATGGTTGGAAATGAAATGAAGTTAAAAAATCGAGTTCACAAAGAAAAAAGAGAGAGAGAAAGTAAGAAAGAGAAAAACGAAGAAACCAAGACGGAAATAAAAGAAAACGTGGACGAAAACAAAGAAAATGGAGAGGTTTTATCCCTGACTAAAAAAAAAATCTACATTGGTTGTATTTGCTATTGATGATAAAACATTCCTCCTGTCAGAATTAATTATAGAGCCATAACCATAACTCTACCGGGAGCTGTATTAGTAAATCCGTCTGTCATTGCTACTCTAGATAGATTACCTTGGAGTTCCTCATATACAGTTCATGATGACGACAGCAGCCCATCCATTGTTGCCTCACGCGATGCATCAGTCATTGTATTGTATTTTAGTAAAGATATTGTACGTAAAAATATATTAGACGAATATTCAGGTGGAGATAAAGGGTATAAATGTGAACTTGAGAGAAATTTCAAAGTGACGAGCCTCATTTTTGACCATCACCCAGCAGCTCTCCTTGTACCTACACCTCCGTCATGCGAAGAGGGAAAGTTATTATTATTTCCACCAATCATCGACTCCAAAGTGAAAACTGTGGCTGATGAAGCCGTCAAAGTTCTCACTGAATGGGACTTGTAACTGTAAGGTGTTATGGCAATGGTGTTTGAAGACCTTAGGCAATATAGTGCTATTGCAGGGTCATGCTGCTGTTAATATGGGAGTTTACTTCGATACATAAGTTACTTTGGATTGCATATTGTTTCGTTGTACTTAATCTAGTACTTAAAACTGTTTGGAAAAAAATATCTTTGGAGAAGCACAACTGCAGAAACCTTCACTTCATGACAGACAGGGAACAGTCACACCACTCAACCACTTAAGATGGTAGTGAGTCGCTCTTGTGAAATTTCATTGTGGATTCTGCGAGCTGTATATGTTACGTGATAACAGTCTTGAGATGAAAGAAAGGGCATTAAATAGTTTGAATTAATAGTCACCCAGAAGCGTAAACATTAAGCATTTTCTTGGCTCACTTAAAGTCCATTGAAATTTATGCTGTGCTGTTGTTAGTTTAGTCAAGTGTTTTAGCGAGAATTTTACAAGAACGTGTGAGATTTCTTTTACATTTTCCGTGTCGTTCTATACAGGATTTTGGACGATGATAACACGTACACGATGAATCTTTCAGTAAACTTTTTATTTTCCATGATATGTATCTTTCTGAACTAGTCTATCATGAGTGTGCAGCTGCAGTGGTCAAGATGGCAAGACTCTCGTGATATTTGACTCGAGAGGCTGTTTTAGTTGTTCGCGTTTTTCCTCAGATATTCGTGGTGAAACAAGAATCAATATGGCTAACCCTATCTTCTAAAGAAACCTGATAATGTATCACCAGGTAGAGTAAACAGACATATTCAGCCACATACAAATCTCAGACAATAGCTACTTGTGTGTCTTATTGGTGTGAATTTATGGCTGATCTTATAGTGGAAGTGAAAACTGACTGCTTGTAATTGCCCATCGATCACACTATCCAGGTCATCTGAGACTCCCTTACAGCCAAGAGTAATGTGGGTCCTTCAAGAGGCGGAGGACCAAGAGAGAAAGCTGTAAGGGAGGAAAAAAATAATATCTTCAACAACACAAATTACAAATGTATAGTTTACGGCTAAAGTTGAAGCCATGATGTCATTCTAATCCGTCGTGACAATTGAGCAGGACGGCGGAAACTGACATAAAATGATTCTTGATAAAATACACATAACTTAGGAACTAATACGATAACAAAAACAGAATGAGAGGTCGATAAGCCAGAGGTATTGTATAAACATGTAACAGCAGGAAGAAAAAGATAATGGGTGTCCTCAAACTGTTCTTCAATAGTGTATAAAAATAAACCGTTACAGTTAGTTACAGTTATTCTTTGTAGTTTGTATACAATCAGGAAGCACAATAAACTGTACTAGATATACCAGGATTATGTTATCACTACACCATTGTTGACAAAATTAGTACGAAGAATTGACTAGTTAGATGACAAAGCAGAATGTAAGAGCAACAAGGAACGAAGACATTACAGCTGTCGTTATTACAGTGTCAAAGATTATAGAGATATGTTATTAAATGAGCTAGGAAGTGACTGATGTTTTAAAGACGCTTTTTTTGTCGACAGTAACATTATAAATACGGGTTACATACCGACGTGAATTATTGCACTTCCATAGTTTCTTTAGTAAAGGAATTATTATAAAAACAGTGTAATTTTTAACTTTCCTGTGCTATGGGATTTATAAAGGCAATTTTAATATCAAGGCTGGTAACATTACTAAAAGTTATATGTATAGCGAGTAACGTACGTATGTGTGTGTGTGTGTGTGTGTGTGTGTGTGTGTTCCTCTTGCATTTCCACAGTTTTGAAGATAGATTTAAAATTTGGTAGGGAGGTGCGGGTGGCCAGGTAGGTAACTCGGCTAGTTGCTTCCTTCCTTCCTCTATTTCTCTGAGGGGTCTAGTATCCATCTTCGGGAGAGAGAGAGAGAGAGAATACTAATTTTTGTGTAGAGAGACATTGGTAGCCATAGACCACAGACACAACCATATAGACATAATAGACAGATACCTAAACACCATCAGACACTTCAGACAGACAGACAGACAGATAGACAGACTTCTGTATAATGTTAAGCGCCATTCCACAGAGCCATGGCGCCAACTGCATTATGGTCAACATTCTTTGGCGAAGTATTTGTCCTGAGGCTGTGTGTGTGTGTGTGTGTGTGTGAGACTTTGGCTACACTGTCAGCTGTCCGAGCCTGTTGACCGCTTTTAATAGAGATTAACGAGGCAATTATGTAGTTGGCGTCGTTTGTGTGCCTCTGTGGCCAAGTTCTCACGCACTGCTGACGGACCAAGGTCAAGTTGCTATGGCGGAGATGTAGTGCCAGCGGGGAGATAGTGCCGGCGGGAAGATAGTAGTGCCAGGGAGATAGTGCCAGGGGAGCAGTGCCAGGGGAGATAGTGCCAGGGGGGAGATAGTGCCAGGGGGGGAGATAGTGCCAGGGGAGATAGGTTAGGGGAGATAGTGTCAGGAGATAGTGCCAAAGGGGAGATAGTGCCAGCGGGGAGATAGTGCCGGCGTGAGATAATGCCAGGGGAAGATAATGCCAGGGAAGATAATGCCAAGGGGAGATAAAGGCTGGCGGGGAGATAGTGCCAGGAGGGGAGATAGTGCCAGGGAGATAGTGTCGTCAGGGAGATAATGCTAGGGGAAAAAATAATGCCAAGGAGATAGGGTGCCAGGAGGGGAGATAGGTGCCAGGGGAAGATAATGCCAAGGGGACAGTGCTTATGGGGAGATAGTGCCAGGAGGGGAGATAGTGCCAGGGGGGGAGATAGTGCCTGTCAGGGAGATAATGCCAGGGGGAAGATAATGCCAAGGGGAGATAGTGCCGGCGGGGAGATAGTGCCAGGAGGGAGATAGTGCCAGGGGGGAGATAGTAACAAGCCAGGTATAATGCCAGGGGGAAGATAATGCCAAGGGGAGATAGTGCCAGAGGAGGCCAGGGGGGAGATAGGCAGCTAGGGGAGATAGCGCCATGTAAAGATAATGCTAAGGGGAGATAGCGTGCCAAGGGGAGATAGTGCCAAGGGGGAGATAGTGCCAGGGGAGATAGTGCCGAGGAGATAATGCCAGGGGAGAAAATAGGGGAGATAGTGCCAGGGGGGAGATAAAACAGGGGAGAGACATACCAGGGGAGTGAGAGACAGTACCAGGGAGGAGACAGTAATGGTGGGGAGGAGATAATAGTAATAACTAAAGATACCATTGTAATTTTCCCATGGTCTCTCTCTCATAATATTTGTGTACAGATAATGTTCGACACACAACAGTAGTACACTTGGGCCACACATGATAGCGGGTTTATCAGTTGCCAGACACTAATTAGATTTTCGTCAAAGGGTTAAAGTTTTTATTTTCGTCAATAAATAAAAATAAACGAGAATGAACGAAATAAACGAGAATAAACAAGAATGAACGAAAGCAAGCAATAATTAGCGACAATAAACGAGAATAAACAATATTAAACGAATTTAAGCGATAATAAACGAAAATAAACGATAATAAATGAGTATAAATGAGATTTAACGGAAAGAAACGATACTAAATTAAAATAAACGATAATGAACAAAAATAAACGAGAATAGATGACAATAAACGAGAATAAACGAAACTAAATTAAAGTAAACAAGAATAAACAAAAATATATGAAAATAAACGAAAGTAGACGATAATAAACGAAGATAAACGATAATACAAGAAAATAAACGAGAAATAACAATTTCCATTTCTTGACCTCTGAATACATTAGCCAAAGTGTTTTTGCCAGTACACACGAGACTTGTACAGCATACATCAACACTGTGGCCACATATCAACTATGTGCCTTATCTATCAACACTGTGACCACATATATCATCAACATTACATATCATGCACAGTGAGGTTTGTTGTTCCTTCCTGTAAAATAAATCTGATTTTTGTGCGTTGTGATGTTAGTTTTATTATTTATGTCTTTGTTTATGTAAAGAATTATATGTTTATTCTTGTGTGTGTGTGTGTGTGTGTGTGTGTGTGTGTGTGTGTGTGTGTGTGTGTGTGTTATTTATCCACCATCGACTATTGTCTTAGTCTACGTCACTGTTCTTATTTACTACTTGTTATTGTTATGCGTGTTCTGGTAAAAATATCTTCTTTAACTGTTCTTAAGTAATTTTGAGTTTTTGTGTTATTTCTGATATATATTGTTATTGTGAACAGCCTTAAGACAAAGATGGTAGAACTGTGGTGCTGTAGAGAGTATATAGTTATTATTTCTTCTAGTTATTGGTGTAGGTGTTGTGGCAGGTGTTGAGGTAGTGTTTAGTGGAGGTGTTGAGGTGGTGTGAATGGCAGGTGTTGATGTTAATAATAAATCACGACTTAATCACCATCTCTCTCTCTCTTCACCTCAACTGTGACGTAAATAATATCAATCACTGGCCCTCGTAAACCTGCCTTAGTCTGTTATTTGATCATGACAAACACACACACACACACACACACACACAAACACACACACACACACACACACACACACACACACACACACACACTCTCTCTCTCTCTCTCTCTCTCTCTCTCTTTGGGTGTAAGTAATACTGTTTAACCCTTGAGGACGATGATTTAACCCTTTGAGGACGATGATTTACTTTGAGGACGATGATTTAGCCCTTTGAGGACGATGGTATAGGGCGTTCAGAGTCTATACGGTACTGTTTGTTCACATCAGCATTCAGTAGACTTGTAAAATATCTCCCCCCTTGTCGTCTACCACAAGTCAGCTGGTGAGACTCATTATTCTCTCCTCTCAGTTGAATCCTATTTTTTCTCAACATTGGTAAAATATCAGTGTGTTGGGGAGTTAACGCTTTTAAAATCTCCATAAAGCTGTTCACAATTCGTGGTCAAATTATCTCTCTATTGTTGTCTTAACTCTTTCACCCCGACTTGTTCCTTTACGGTCTATAGCCTTGTATAATTTATTTACACATGTGTACAGTACACCTCTGACCACCCAGGTGTAGTGGCACATACACATTGTTTACCCTCCTGACCACCCAGGTGTGGTGGCCCTACACCTGTGCACCTACCTGACCACCCAGGTATAGTGGCGCCGCCACCTACACATTGTTTACACCTCCTGACCACCCAGGTGTAGTGGTGCCGTCCACATACACCCTGTGTACACCATCTGACCACCCAGCTGTGGTGGACGCCCGCTGTTACACCATCTGACCACCCAGGTGTAGTGGCGCCGCCGACCACCTGTGTACCATCTGACCACAGGTGTAGTGGCGCCGCCTGTTACACCATCTGACCACAGGTGGTGGCGCCGCCCACACCCACTGTTGCACCATCTGACCCAGGTGTGTGGCGCGCCCACATACACCCTGTGTGCACCATCTGACCACCCAGGTGTAGTGGCGCCGCCCACATACACCCTGTGTACCATCTGACCACCCAGGTGTAGTGGCGCCGCCCACAAACACCCTGTGTACACCATCTGACCACCCAGGTGTGGTGGCGCCGCCCACAAACACTGTGTAGCACCATCTGACCACCCAGGTGTAGTGGCGCCGTACACCCTGTGTACATCTGACCACCCAGGTGTGAGTGGCGCCGCCCACCTACACACCCCGCAGTGTTCCTCTTTTGTTAAATATCCTCCCGTTTACCCATTGTTGTGTTCTCTCATCACGACGTCAGTCAGTCCTCATCAGTTGCAGTGTGTCTCTCTAGGTCGGGGATTTAGGCTGAAGAGGGACGATGATGAGGTAGAATAGAGAATGAGATAAACAAAGAAAAGAGAATAACAAGATAATAACAAATGTGAGAGGTCATACATGTATTTGAGTAAGATTTGGTGAAATAAAACACACAAAGATTATTTTACCTTTTTATGTTACTAGTAAAAAATAATAGGAAAGTTATGATTTAAGTCTGATAACGGGTGGGCGGGGGACGAGGTGGGACGAGTGGGCGAGGTGGGACAGTGGAGACGAGTGAGGCGAGTGGGACAGTGGGGGCAGTGAGGCGAGAGAGTGGGATGAATGGGGCGAGTGGGATTGAGTGAGACGAGGTGGGACAAATGAGACAGTGGGGTGTGGGGAGAGAGTTATTGACAGCTGTATAAACATTGAGTGAGGTCATGTACTGAGAAGATGCTGCTTCTCGTAAAGTGGAGAGAATGGTGGAGGGTGGAGTGGGTGGAGAGGGTGGGGTGGTGGAGAGGTGGGGGTGGTGGAGAGGGTGGGGTGGTGGAGGTGGGGTGGTGGAGGTGGGGTGGTGGGGTGGTGGAGGTGGGGTGGTGGAGAGGTGGGGTGGTGGAGGTGGGTGGTGGAGGTGGAGTGGTGGAGGTGGGTGGAGAGTGGGTGGGTGGAGGGAGGGGTGGGTGGAGAGGGTGGGTGGTGGAGAATGGTGTGTGGAGAGGAGTGGGTGGTGGAGGTGGAGAAGGTGGGTGGTGGAGGGAGTGGGTGGTGGAGGTGGGGTGGTGGAGAAGTGGAGGTGGAAGAGGAGGGGTGTTGTCTTGTCTTTTGAGTCTGACACGACGACGGGCTGAAGAGAGGACGATAATAAGGGGTAGAGATAGAGATAGAGATAAGAAACAAGATAGATGGGTCAGCTGGTGTGCGTAAGATAACAGCATTACTCTATTGGTGTAGCGATGATTCAGGAAATGTTGCATCTGGTAGTGAATAGGTGGAGTAAGAGGTGGATAAGGAGAAGTGGAGAGAGCAGGCGGAATGGTGGCCAGTGTGATGAAGATCTTGGTGATGGTGGTCGTGTGCTGGTGAGGCTGGAGCCTCTCCTCTCACCTCTACCATTATCTCTTTTTGATAGTGTTAATGGTGACTATAGTGATTATCAGTGTTATGGTGACTTACTAGTGATTGTCGTGTTAATGGTGACTTATAGTGATTATCGGTAATGGTGACTTATAGTGATTATCAGTGTTAATGGTGACTTACTAGTGATTGTCAGTGTTAATTTTATTATAGTGACTGTCAGTGTTAATGGTGACTTACGTGATTGTCGGTGTTAATGGTGACTTATAGTGATTATCAGTGTTAATGGTGACTTATAGTGATTATCAGTGTTAGTATGTGACTTACTAGTGATTATCAGTGTTAATGGTGACTTATTATAGTGACTGTCAGTGTTAATGGTGACTTATTATAGTGATTGTCAGTGTTGTGGTGATAGTTTGTTATCCTCAGGGGCAGGTGAGATTGATGTTCTTAGCCATGTGAGTATGTTAGTACGTGTGTATTTATGTAAGTGTGAATATTTGACGTGTGAGTGTGGGGGTTATTGCCAGGTGTGTCTACCTGACTTGCAGTCGTTCAGATTCTTTGAACACTGCTGGCAACTCAAGGCCGTTTGTTTACTATAATACAGTAAAAATATGAATGAATGTAAATTTGATCGGTGATTGGTTACTTAGTTCCCCGTTGTTTAATTTTGGTTGGGCTTTGTTGTTTCTATTATATTATACTACGTTCTATAGTAAACAAACAGCTTGAGTTGGCAGTGTTCATCTTGAACGGGTTTAGGTCACCATCAAATGTTGTGACCAGGGCGTGTGCAACTCTCCTTCACACACACACACACACATACACTACCAACAATCCATTCTTTTTCCCGTCAGGCCAGAGTCACGTAGAAATCATTGTCTCTACATTTGTTGGACCACCTGAAGATTATCTCGTTGCATAATTCACTTTAGATTAACCTAACCTAACCTAATCTAATCTAACCCCCATCCCAGGTAGCTTTAATGTGTTGAATAGGTGGTACAATAAGCTGGGGGTGTCTTCAGGTGATCACATTCATTTATTGTATAAACGCTTTATAATTTGGGCCGACTGTTGTGTTATGATTATGACCGACAGATGGCGTCAGTGTGGAATTGTGTACAGTGTGTGGCATATAGTGTTGATTCGACTGTAGAACCTCCAGTCCGTGAGGTCCTAAGTGGTACTGTGTGAGGAAGCCTCAAGTCAGCATCGTGTGGTATCCCAAATTAAGGAAGACATTTAGCTGTGTGGTACTCCTCTCCCTCTCATGGCTGGGACCCTTCAGCCACAGTGAGTGAGTCAGGAACACAGTTTACCAAACTCCTGTCAAGTCTTCTACCGGGAGATAATAATAATGATTCTCGGTCGAGGTTGTACCGTGTGAAACAGAGTAGAGACGACAGTACGTGAGGTATGTACATGTTATTAGTACCAGTTATTACCCAAACCAATTGTTACTAATACCAGTTATTACAAGTACCAGTTATTACTAGTACTAGAGATTGAGGCTGGGGTGCTAGATGGACACCTGTATAGCCTTAATACTGTATGGGGGAAATAATCAATCGATCACACTTGAGAATAAACGCTCAAGAAATAATTTATTCATTCTCATTTATAACCATACCCAATATTTTCTCCTCAACAATCTAATATACAATACTAATTTTCTCATATAGATTCCATACGATTGTTTTAAATTCCCCATAAATATAAAAAATGAAGAATAAAATAGTCTAGTGGTTCGAAATATATCGTTTGTGGTTCAACTTTAATCTGCAACAAGTTCACAGTACTGAGCCCATGACCTTCTCCACCTCCAGGTTTTCCTCTCTTGTTACCTTTGTCTTCCCAATACCTACTGTACACACACACACACTGCTCCTTGACACCCAGCGAGGCCTACAGTACAATGTTATTTTCATTTGTATCTGAACAACTTTTTGGTGTCTGGGTACCTCGTTACCACTAGGCACCACTTAATTTTTGCTTTCACTTATACCTGGTACAGTGGCTGGCATGTTTGTGAGATGTGGCAACTCTGTGTTTGTTTATATTGTATTAAAACTCCTAAAATGGGTCTTATGAACCTCACAATAGTATTGCCAGACTAAGGATGATAGATAAACATTCCATAGCATTGCCCATCTCACTAAACGAGTCCTTCTGTATCAGGTATAAGTAGCAAACTATACCTCGTCACCAGGTACTCTGCTACTAAACAACCATATATCCAAACTCTAAACAAAATGTGATTAAACTTTGGCTAGTCTATAGGTTATGGGTTGTAGGTTTTTTAGCGGACTAGGATACAATTTTAGCGGACTAAGTACAGTTTTTTGGACTAGGTCCAGTTTGTGGACTAGGTTCGGTTTTATGAAGACCAGATTGCCTATAGTGGACTAGATTCGGTTATAGTGGACCAGATTCAGTTTGGTTGAGTTGGAGAACATTTAGTAGGGCAGGTGGTGGTAGTGGCAGGGTTATCAATGGCTGCCTGCAGAAACGCTGGCGAGAGGTGTGAGACGTAAACATGTAGGTGATGACAACACACACACACACACACACACATACAGAGGAAGGAGGGCAGGTGGAAGGGCCTGGGAGGGCAGGTGGAGGCAGCAGGGGGCAGAGGGAGGGCAGGAGGGTGACACTGGGGCCTCTAGCCAACAACTCCAGGTTTCTCGTTCTCTGTCGCTCACGTTCACTTCCTCGTTCGCTTTATGGTGTTCTTCCTCCACCAGGTGTATAGTGACTGATAGGTGTGGTGACTGACAAGTGTGGTGACTGTCAGGTGTGGTGACTGACAGGTGTGGTGACTGACAGGTGTGGTGACTGCAGGTGTGGTGACTGACAGGTGTGATGACTGGCAGGTGTGGTGACTGACAGGTGTGGTGACTGACAGGTGTGGATGACTGGCAGGTGTGGATGTGTATGCTGTTTGGGACTTGGTGAAGATGGTTGTTATCGCGTTCAAGGTTATGTTTTGGCTCTCTCTCTCTCTCTCTCTCTCTCTCTCTCTCTCTCTCTCTCTCTCTCTCTCTCTCTCTCTTATTCTTTCTCATACTCTCTCTCTCTCTCTCTCTCTCTCTCTCTCTCTCTCTCTCTCTCTCTCTTTATTTGTCTACGTAAGCTGCGACTCACTTTTGTTGCCACTCCTATGAGAATGCTAACAACCACAACAACAACAACAACAAACAAACAACAACAACATCAAATAGGTCAACATTCACAGCATACCCCAACTCAGTGCCAAATACCTTGTTGGTGGTGACCTGACCCTCTGTAACAAGGTCGACAAACGACTGAATCATTGTTTTATATGACTGTTTACGTCTTAATTTTCTTTTTTTTCTTTCTTTTTACGATCTCTCTCTCTCTCTCTCTCTCTCTCTCTCTCTCTCGTTAGGTTAGGTTAGGAGTTCTCCTCTCTCTCTCTCTCTCTCTCTCTCTCTCTCTCTCTCTCTCTCTCTCTCTCTCTCTCTCTCTCTCTCTCTCTCTCGTTAGGTTAGGTTCTCCCTCTCTCTCTCTCTCTCTCTCTCTCTCTCTCTCTCTCGTTAGGTTAGGTTAGGTTCTCCTCTCTCTCTCTCTCTCTCTCTCTCTCTCTCTCTCTCTCGTTAGGAGTTAGGTTCTCTCTCTCTCTCTCTCTCTCTCTCTCTCTCGTTAGGTTAGGTTAGAATTAGGTTCTCCTCTCTCTCTCTCTCTCTCTCTCTCTCTCTCTCTCTCTGTCTCTCTCATTCTCTCTCTCTCTCTCTCTCTCTCTCTCTCTCTCTCTCTCTCTCTCTCTCTCTCTCTCTCTCTCTCTCTCTCTCTCTCTCTCGTTAGGTTAAGTTCTCCTTCTCTCTCTCTCTCTCTCTCTCTCTCTCTCTCTCTCTCTCTCTCTCTCTCTCTCTCTCGTTAGGTTGGGTTTTCCTTCTCTCTCTCTCTCTCTCTCTCTCTCTCTCGTTAGGTTAGGTTAGGTTAGGTTCTCTCTCTCTCTCTCTCTCTCTCTCTCGTTGAGTTGAGTTCTCCCCTTCTCTCTCTCTCTCGTTAGGTTGAGTTCTCCTTCTCTCTTCTCTCTCTCTCTCTCTCTCTCCTCGTTAGAGTTAGAGTTGGGTTAGGTTCTCCTCTCTCTCTCTCTCTCTCTCTCTCTCTCTCTCTCTCTCTCTCTCTCTCTCTCTCTCTCTCTCTCTCTCTCTCTCTCTCTCTCTCGTTAGGTTAGTTCTCCTTCTCTCTCTCTCTCTCTCTCTCTCTCTCTCTCTCTCTCTCTCTCGTTAGGTTAGGATTGGTTTGGTTTCTCCTCTCTCTCTCTCTCTCTCTCTCTCTCTCTCTCTTCTCTCTCTCTCTCTCTCGTTGATTAGAGTTCTCCTTCTCTCTCTCTCTCTCTCGTTAGGTTAGGTTAGGTCTCTCTCTCTCTCTCTCCACACTTCCAGCACCCCTCTCACAGGCATAGTCCTCAGCCTTATCCTTAACATCACATCCTCCCCTGACCTCGTTCACTCATCCTCTTCCCAAAATCCTTTCCGGTCTTTCTTAATTTGTTCACTCGTCCTTATTTGCTTAAATCTTCGCTCAATCACGCTCATTACTCACGCTCTCTCTCATGACTCTACTCATTTTCTACCACTCTTATTCTCATCATTATCTTTAACTCACTATTACACTGATATGTATTTTTACTTTCAATTTATTTATTTTGATTTTGTTTTTATTTGTCTCCTCATTCTTATCCTTGTGTGTGTGTGTGTGTGTGTGTGTGTGTGTGTGTGTGTGTGTGTGTGTGTGTGTGTTCTTTATAAATTCGTCATAGTAACACCCACCAGTGTTACTTATATCATCAGTTACTCACTACACTGTTAGTCTTCGCTTTCTTCTAACACACACAACGTCTAACTAAGATAAACTCCATCTCGAACCGTTATCCCTCTTCCTCTGTTGTCTTCACTCTTGTTATCGTTTTATCATACCCTGAGTCATCACAAAAAATGTTATCTCATGAATCTACTGTCATCTTCATCTTAATTAGTCTTCAAGGTATTTAATTAGCAGCAGCTAATTAACTATGAATTTGATTTACGTTTAACTAATTAACTATGTCATTTTGTAATATTAATCATCTTTCATTAACATATCAACATCATCTTTGTCTATAGTCGTCGCAACCTGTAACATTTATCATCAGGGTTCCCTCACGTCCATAGTTCACATAAGCAGTGTTTACCTCACACCTGCTTTCCATCATCATCCTCCCCTCTCCTTCTTCTTCTGATCTCCTCCTCCACACTCCTGGCACGTGTGGTGACCTTCTCAGGAGCACCCTGCACCATTCCTTGCCTCATTCGGTCACCTACTTCACCTCCCACCCATATGTGACTGAAAGTTATTGAAGTCACCCTCGATCTCTCCTTAACTAATAAATCTCTCTCTCTCTCTCTCTCTCTCTCTCTCTCTCTCTCTCTCTCTCTCTCTTCTCTCTCTCTCTCACACACACAAGACAAACACTGGACAAATCTGGACCATCGAAAGCGACACACTACACCACTCAAAGCAGTAACTGGAGATGACAACCACCATTACAATGAGTATCATCCCCTTACTCACTCTCAGCAGATTTTGTACACAGACTGTGGTTTTGTGGTTGGGTTAGGTGCCTCTGGAAGTACATTAACAGCAAACACCATTCCTCACTGTCTCCTGGCTTGTCCTGAGACCTCCTCCTACAGGCCCCAGCAGCCACCAACACATCGTCCTGCCTGACCCCAAACGCCCTCCTCCCACAGACACACCTGGTTTGGCACTGTTAGGAACCTGTGGCTTTGGAACAGATGAACTTGTACAAGGGATCCAGCCTATGTAACAGTAGCTCAACCAGTGGCTCCTCCTTGGCTCTTGCCCTCGTGGTCACTGTAGGCACTGTTGCTTCGCCTGAAGTCATAATGGCCCGTCTACCTCCCATACCTGTCTCCCCTCCCTGCATTTATTATTTGTGGGTAGTGTGGGAGGTGATTGATATGGCCTACCAGGAGGTGATTCATATGGCCTGATGTTCAGTGGCTACCAGGAGGTGATTCATACATGGCCACACTACCAGTTACCATACATGGCCCACTATCCGGGGTGTGTGGGGAGGGAACACTGACCTTGGTCATTGTGGCGGCATTACTGGACGAGTAAATGAATATGAGTGAAATGGTACGTACATGCTTATTCACTAAGTACATTACCTCCTTCATCATAACTGACACACTCATTACTCGCTGCACACCTTCATAACAGCTACTTTTTTCTGGGTTTAAGCCATGTGAGGCAGAATGCAGGCGCTGTGGTGATGAGCAGACGATGACGTGACGAGTGAGGACATTTACACTATCGTAGAACCGCCTGTATTTTAGGTTATTACAATATTATATAATACACTAATCATCAATTCCTTAAGAAATATTATCTATTCTGTGTTCCAATAATATCAAACACACCAGCTCACTCCTCTGGGTATATAGAAAGAACTAAAAATAATAATCTCATGAGATATTTATATCATTTTAATTTTGAAGTTTGTATTCAGACGAAATACAACTTATAAGACGCCATTAAGTCATTTTTATATATTCCGCAGTTAAGAGACGATTTGTGTTACATTACTGGTGTTAAGAAAAATAATGAATGCGACACTGGTACTCTCCTTGACACCCCCCTCACCTCAGTACTGTCTTCACGCTTGATGTTGCCTTCCCGCCTTGTTTATATTCAGGCAGAGTTTGTTCATGTCCTCGACTGCCTCTACGTGACTGCTCTACGTGAAGCGATTCATGTACCTCCTGCCTCTACGTGAGCTTGACTCTACGTGAAGCTTGACTCTACGTGAAGCTTGACTCATGAACACTACAGACCAACACAGACAGACTTAAAACAGTGTAGTGGGCGAGCTGGAGGCAGCATAATAATGGTCACTTGTCAGTCTACACTCATGCTGCTCCTACAGTCACGCTCCAGCAGTCTACGCTCATGCTCCGCTACAGTCTACAGTCATGCTCCACCACAGTCTACAGTCACGCTCCTACCACAGTCTACACTCATGCTCCTCTACAGTCTACAGTCACGCTCCACCGCAGTCTACGCTCATGCTCACTGATCTACAGTCATGCTCCACTACAATCTGATCACGCTCCACCTGAGTCTACTCATGCTGCTACAGTCTACAGTCATGCTCTGCTACAGTCTACAGTCACTCTCCACCGCAGTCTCATGCTCCACTACAGTCTACACTCATGCTTTCCGCTACAGTTCTGATCACGCTCTGCAGTCTACACTCGTGCTCTGCTGCAGTCTACAGTCACGCTCCACAGTCACACGCTCATGCTCCGCTACAATCTACAATCACGCTCTACAATCTACACTCATGCTCTGCTACAGTCTACAGTCATGCTCCGCTACAGTCTACAATCCTCTTCACCACCCAGTCTACACTCATGCTCCTTTACAGTCTACCTCATGCTCCACTTAAGTCTACTCATGCTCTGCTACAGTCTACAGTCATATTCACTTCACAGTCTAAGTCACTCTCCACCAGTCCTCTCTGCTCCGCCTGATCTGTCATGCTCCGCTACAGTCTACAGTCACGCTCCACCACAGTCTACACTCATGCTCACTACAGTCTACAGTCACGCTCCTTTACAGTCTACAGTCACTCTCCACCGCAGTTCACTCATGCTCCGCTACAGTCTACAGTTATGCTCGTCTACAGTCACTCTCCACCACAGTCTACACTCATGCTCCGCTACAGTCTGCAGACATGCTCCGCTACAGTCTACAGTCACTCTCCTGCAGTCTCTACACTCATGCTCAGCTACAGTCTGCAGTCACGCTCCGCTACAGTCTACAGTCCTCTCCCACCGCAGTCTACACTCATCCTCCGCTACAGTCTGCAGTCATGCTTACTACAGCCTTTTTTTTTTCGGGTATTAGCCCACCCGGGCCAGGTCACTGACCCACATCGGGGCCTGGGGGAGAAATGTAATAATAATAATAATAATAATAATAATAATAATTCAGATAAGTAAAAGAAATAAAAAAATAATGATAGCGATACAAAAATAATAACAATAAAGAAGCAGAAATACAAAATTACGAAAATAATCAACAGTGAGAAACTATATATGTGTGTTTTGTTTGTCAATAGTAAGAGAAAAAATTTAAACCTGCAATTGTGTGTAAATGGGCAGAAATTCAGATCAGCAACCTGGGACTTGGTCACAATTTTCGTATTCCATATGGCAGCAGAGTCTACCATTAAACTATGCTTCCAATATCTTCCAGGCGGTAGTACCTCCTCTGTTTGTTAGCTGCCTACTACTACTACAGTCATGCTCCACCATTAGTAACTGACGTATACAGACACATTATTAACGTCTCCTGTACAATTGACTTGTTAAAAACTTACCTAACCTAACCTGACCTAACCATTAACCTAACCTAACCTGACCTAACCATTAACCTAACCTAACCATTAGTTTTGTTTTTTGGACCTAACCTGAACCTGACCTAACCATTAACCTAACCTGACCTGACCGTTTTTTCAACCATTAACCTAACCTGATTTTTGTTTTTTTTTGACCTGACCTAACCATTAACCCTAACCTTGTTTTTTTTTTTTTGTAACCATTAACCTAACCTACCCCAACCATTACCTAACCTGACCTAACCATTAACCTAACTCTAACCTGCCCCAACCATTAATCTAACCTGACCTAACCTAACTATTAACCTAACTTACGTAATTTTCTGGGTGAGGTTAGTACAGCTTAGAATCTTGACAGTGACCTGGTGTGATGTGCTCATACTCTGAAGGTGCAGGGTGTTTTGGGTGTGGGAGTGTCTATACCCTGAAGGTGGGAGTGTTTATACCCTGAAGGTGTGGAGTGTTATACCTGAAGGGTGTGGGAGTGTCTATACCCTGAAGGTGCGGGAGTGTCTTATACCCTGAAGGTGCGGGAGTGTCTATGCCCTGAGGTGCTGGGTGCCTATACCCTGAAGGTTGCTGGGTGTCTATACCCTGAAGGTGCAGGAGTGTCTGTACCTGAAGGTGCTGGAGTGCTTATACCCTGAGAGGTGCTGGAGTGCCTATAACCTGAAGGTGTGGAGTCTATTCCTGAAGGTGCGGGAGTGTTTATACCTGAAGGTGTTGGAGTGCTTATACCCTGAAGGTGCTGGGAGTGTCTATACCCTGAAGGTGTGGAGTGTTTATACCCTGAAGGTGTGGAGTTTCTATGACCCTGAAGGTGCGGGATGTCTATACCCTGAGAGGTGTGGAGTGTCTATACCCTGAAGGTGCTGGAGTGTCTATACCCTGAAGGTGCTGGAGTGTCTATACCCTGAAGGTGAAGGGAGTGTCTATACCTGAAGGTGTGGAGTGCCTATACCCTGAAGGTGCAGGAGTCTCTATACCCTGAAGGTGCAGGAGTGTCTATACCTGAAGGTGCTGGAGTGCCTATCATACCTGAAGGTGCTGGAGTGCCTAACCCCTGAAAGGTGCTGGAGTGCCTATACCTGAAGGTGCTGAGTGCCTATACCTGAAGGTGCCAGAGTGCCTATACCCTGAAAAGTGCAGGAGTGCCTATACCCTGAAGGTGCAGGAGTGTCTATACCCTGAAGGTGCTGGAGTGCCTATACCCGCAAGGTGCAGGGTGTCTATACCTGAAGGTGCTGGAGTGTCTATACCCTGAAGGTGCAGGAGTGTCATACCTTGAAGGTGAGTGTCTATACCCTGAAGGTGCAGGAGTGTCTGTACCTGAAGGTGCAGGAGTGTCTATACCCTGAAGGTGCAGGAGTGTCTATACCCTGAAAGGTGCGGGAGTGTCTATACCCTGAAGGTGCGGGAGTGTCTATACCCTGAAGGTGCAGGAGTGTCTATACCCCGAAAGGTGCAGGAGTGTCTATACCCCGAAGGGTGCGGGAGTGTCTATACCCTGAAGGTGCGGGAGTGTCTATACCCTGAAGGTGCTGGAGTGTCTATACTGAAGGTGCTGGTGTCTATACCCTGAAGTGGGAGTGTCTATACCCTGAAGGTCTGGGTGTTATACCCTGAAGGTGCTGGAGTGTCTATACCTGAAGATGCTGGGAGTGTCTCTATACCCTGCAGAGTGCGGGAGTGTTGGTTACGCCAAGGTCTAACTGCTTGTGGGTCATGGTAATTCTTCCTGCTGGGACGCTTTCGTTGGGTTTTTGGACCGTAATTTGTATAGACTGGGAGCCGGCCAGGAGTAGTGGTGGATGCTGTGTGGTGGTGGTTGTATAGCGTTGTGGGGGTATACAGGTGTGGTATGTACAGGTGTGGAGTGGACAACGACCATGTGTGTTTGTGTGTGTGTGTGTGTTAGTCTGTCTCTAAGTATCATCGTAAGGTGGTCAGTGGTCAGTGGGAGAGTCAATGGAGTCATAACTGTGAAAGTGAAATCCTGATGGTAACAATCTTACCATGACAGTTTAGAGAGAGAGAGAGAGAGAGAGAGAGAGAGAGAGAGAGAGAGAGAGAGAGAGAGAGATTAATACCTGATGGTGGTGGCATTTTTCTGAGATACGTGATCACCTTCAACTTCAGGAATTTCCCCCCCTCCCTCCTTCCTTCTCCTTCCGTCCCTCCTGTGCCTCTTCTTCTCCTTGACCTCTCTCCTGACCTTTCTCCTTTGTGACTTCTTCCTCCTGAATTCCTCATCCTGACCACCTCTCATTAAGTCTTCTTCTTCTTCTTCTCCTCCTCAGTATCAACTCTTCTTTGGGTGTAATTGGAATCATATCCTCTTTGAGAGGTGTTCGATTTTTCCATCGTCTCTAGTAACCTATTTCCTCCTCAACCATTCTTTTTACTCAGTTTCACCAACAAACTGAGACTAGATCAATATTCACCACAATATAGCACACACACACATCATCTGCTATGCCCCCCAAGTTGCAGCCTGGGTGTGTGCTATACTCGGGTGCTTTCAAGAGCTGCAAGGTGGGTTAAGTGTTGAGGTACAATCAATCATGACCTGGTGATGATGAGAATGTAATGAAGATGTGTTGGCGGGAGGAGGCGTGGGCAATTATGGGAGGAAGAGAGAGGAAGGAAGAGACAGAGAAAAGAAAAGAAGAAGGGTTAGACTGAGAGGAGACTGGAGATACAAAACAGTCACTAAATGAGGAAACACAAGGCAATACGTATGAACATCTTTGACACTGTTGGCAAATTTTTGGGGTTACTCATCATCGCTGTATTATCAACCTTACCTGAAGCTCTTACGAATACAATAGGTGTTTTAGAGAGGTACAGTAGAGTGGTTCTCGTCCTTGCTGTAGTTTGAGGACCAGATTGTACGTAGCTACAGCCACAGTTATTAAAGAATAAGAGAGAGGGACTTGTAGTACTTATTCCTGGCTGAGTTCGCCCACTGCTACCTGCCTGCCTGCCTGCCTGCTGCCTGCCTGCCTGCCTGCCTGCTTGCTTGCCGCGCCTTGCCTTGCCAGCACTGCTTGCCTGCCTTGCTGCCTGCCTGCCTGCCTGCCTGCCTGCCTGCCTGCCTGCCTGCCTGCCTGCCTGCCTGCCTGCCTGCCTGCCTGCCTGCCTGCCTGCCTGCCTGCCTGCCTGCCTGCCTGCCTGCCTGCCTGCCTGCCTGCCTGCCTGCCTGCGCAGCACTTGCCCTGCCTGCCTGCCTGCCTGCCTGCCTGCCTGCCTGCCTGCCTGCCTGCCAGCACACCTGCCTGCCAGCACTGCCTGCTGCCTGCCTGCCTGCCTGCCTGCCTGCCTGCCTGTGCCTTGCCAGCACCCGCGCCTTGCCAGCACTGCCTGCCTGCCTGCCTGCCTGCCTGCCTGCCTGCCTGCCTGCCTGCCTGCCTGCCTGCCTGCCTGCCTGCCTGCCAACACCCTTGTAGCACTGCCTGCCTGCCTGCCTGCCTGCCTGCCTGCCTGCCTGCCTTACAGCAATGCGTGGCCCCCCC
>NW_024754296.1:0-11096 GCF_018991925.1 Homarus americanus | reverse complement strand
GGATCATTTTGCATAGTATGCTCTTAAATCGACCCTCGATTGACTTTGACGGTCTCCCATTCGGGTGGGCAAGTTCTCTGTAGTATGCTATTAAATCGACCCCCGATTGACTTTGAAGGTCTCCCATTCGGGTGTGCAAGTTTCTGTAGTATGCTATCAAATCGACCCCCGATTGACTTTGACGGTCTCCCATGCGGGTGTGGAACTTCTCTGGTATGTTGTATAATATGACCGAGGTGCCTCTACCCCTTACTATAGTGAAATAGTGCCATCCAGCGTACAAGGGCGGACGCTTTCATGACCGTCTCCTACTCGGTGTGTGCAGATTCTCGGATCATTTTGTATAGTATGCTATTAAATCGACCCCCGATTGACTTTGACGGTCTCCCATGCGGGTGTGGAACTTCTTTGGCATGTTGTATAATATGACCGAAGTGCCTCTACCCCTTACTATAGTGAAATAGTGCCATCCAGCGTAAAAGGGCGGCGGTTTTTCATGACCGTCTCCCACTCGGTGTGTGCAGATTCTAGGATCATTTTGTATAGTATGATATTAAATTGACCCTCGATTGACTTTCACGGTCTCCCATTCGGGTGGGCAAGTTCTCTGTAGTATGCTATTAAATCGACCCCCGATTGACTTTGAAGGTCTCCCATTCGAGTGTGCAAGTTCTCTGTAGTATGCTATCAAATCGACCCCCGATTGACTTTGACGGTCTCCCATTCGGGTGTGCAAGTTCTCTGTTGTATGCTATTAAATCGACCCCCGATTGACTTTGACGGTCTCCCATTCGGGTGTGCAAGTCCTCTGTTGTATGCTATTAAATCTACCCCCGATTGACTTTGACAGTCTCCCATTCGGGTGTGCAAGTTCTCTGTAGTATGCTTTTAAATCGACCCCCGATTGACTTTGACGGTCTCCCATTCGGGTGGGCAAGTTCTCTATAGTATGCTATCAAATCGACCCCCGATTGACTTTGACGGTCTCCAATTCGGGTGTGGAACCTCTCTGGTATGTTGCATAAATTGTTCGAGGCACCACCCCTGCCCCTTACTATAGTGAAATAGTGCCATCCAGCGTACAAGTGCGGACGTTTTCATGACCGTCTCCCACTCGGTGTGTGTAGATTCTCGGGTCATTTTGTATAGTATGCTATTAAATCGACCCCCGATTGACTTTGACGGTCTCCCATTCGGGTGTGCAAGTTCTCTGTAGTATGCTATCAAATCGACCCCCGATTGACTTTGAGGGTCTCCCATGCGGGTGTGGAACTTCTCTGGTATGTTGTATAATATGACCGAGGTGCCTCTAACCCTTACTATAGTGAAATAGTGCCATCCAGCGAACAAGGGCGGCGGTTTTTCATGACCGTCTCCCACTCGGTGTGTGCAGATTCTCGGATCATTTTGTATAGTATGTTATTAAATCGACCCCCGATTGACTCTGACGGTCTCCCATGCGGGTTTGGAACTTCTCTGGTATGTTGTATAATATGACCGATTTGCCTCTACCCCTTACTATAGTGAAATAGTGCCATCCATCGTACAAGGGCGGCGGTTTTTCATGACCGTCTCCCACTCGGTGTGTGCAGATTCTCGGATCATTTTGTACAGTATGCTCTTAAATCGACCCTCGATTGACTTTGACGGTCTCCCATTCGGGTGTGCAAGTTCTCTGTAGTATGCTCTCAAATCGACCCCCGATTGACTTTGACGGTCTCCCATTCGGGTGTGCAAGTTCTCTCTGTTGTATGCTGTGTTTTCAACCCCGATTGACTTTGTCGGTCTCCATTCAGATTGTGCAAGTTCTCTATGGCCTTTTTATCAAATCGACCCCGATTGACTTTGTGCAAGATCTCCCGATTCGGGGTGTGCAAGTTCTCTGTTTGTATGCAATTAAATCGACCCAGCCCCCGATTGACTTTGACGGTCTCCCCATTAGGGTGTGCAGGACTATACTGTTGTATGCTATCAAATTGACCCCCGATTGACTTTGGCGTTCTCCCCATTCGGGTGTGCGAATTCTCTGTGGTATGCTTTTCGTCGACCCCGATTGACTTTGGCGGTCTCCCCATTCGGGTGGGCAAGTTCTCCTGTAGAATGCTATCCAAACCCCCAAATTGACTGACGGTCTCCCCATTGGTGTAGAACTTCTCTGGCATGTTGTATAATTTGTTAGAGAGCACCACCCCTGCCCCTTACTATAGTGAAATAGTGCCATCCAGCGTACAAGGGCGGACGTTTTCATGACCGTCTCCCACTCGGTGTGTGTAGATTCTCGGGTCATTTTGTATAGTATGCTATTAAATCGACCCCCGATTGACTTTGACGGTCTCCCATTCGGGTGTGCAAGTTCTCTGTAGTATGCTATCAAATCGACCCCCGATTGACTTTGACGGTCTCCCATGCGGGTGTGGAACTTCTTTGGCATTTTGTATAATATGACCGAAGTGCCTCTACCCCTTACTATAGTGAAATAGTGCCATCTAGCGTAAAAGGGCGGCGGTTTTTCATGACCGTCTCCCACTCGGTGTGTGCAGATTCTCGGATCATTTTGTATAGTATGCTCTTAAATCGACCCTCGATTGACTTTGACGGTCTCCCATTCGGGTGGGCAAGTTCTCTGTAGTATGCTATTAAATCGACCCCCGATTGACTTTGACGGTCTCCCATTGAGGTGTGCAAGTTCTCTGTTGTATGCTATTAAATCGACCCCGATTGACTTTGACGGTCTCCCATTCGGGTGTGCAAGTTCTCTGTAGTACATGCTATCGTCGACCCTCGATTGACTTTGACGGTCTCCCATTCGGGTGTGCAAGTTCTCTGTAGTATGGTATTAAATCGACCCCCGATTGACTTTGACGGTCTCCCATTCGGGTGTGCAAGTTCTCTGTTGTATGCTATCAAATTGACCCCCGATTGACTTTGACGTTCTCCCATTCGGGTGTGCAAGTTCTCTGTAGTATGCTTTTAAATCGACCCCCGATTGACTTTGACGGTCTCCCATTCGGGTGGGCAAGTTCTCTGTAGAATGCTATCAAATCGACCCCCGATTGACTTTGACGGTCTCCCATTCGGGTGTGGAACTTCTCTGGCATGTTGTATAATTTGTTCGAGGCACCACCCCTGCCCCTTACTATAGTGAAATAGTGCCATCCAGCGTACAAGGGCGGACGTTTTCATGACCGTCTCCCACTCGGTGTGTGTAGATTCTCGGGTCATTTTGTATAGTATGCTATTAAATCGACCCCCGATTGACTTTGACGGTCTCCCATTCGGGTGTGCAAGTTCTCTGTAGTATGCTATCAAATCGACCCCCGATTGACTTTGACGGTCTCCCATGCGGGTGTGGAACTTCTTTGGCATTTTGTATAATATGACCGAAGTGCCTCTACCCCTTACTATAGTGAAATAGTGCCATCCAGCGTAAAAGGGCGGCGGTTTTTCATGACCGTCTCCCACTCGGTGTGTGCAGATTCTCGGATCATTTTGTATAGTATGCTCTTAAATCGACCCTCGATTGACTTTGACGGTCTCCCATTCGGGTGGGCAAGTTCTCTGTAGTATGCTATTTAATCGACCCCCGATTGACTTTGACGGTCTCCCATTCGAGTGTGCAAGTTCTCTGTAGTATGCTATCAAATCGACCCCCGATTGACTTTGACGGTCTCCCATTCGGGTGTGCAAGTTCTCTGTTGTATGCTATTAAATCGACCCCCGATTGACTTTGACGGTCTCCCATTCGGGTGTGCAAGTTCTCTGTTGTATGCTATTAAATCGACCCCCGATTGACTTTGACAGTCTCCCATTCGGGTGTGCAAGTTCTCTGTAGTATGCATTTAAATCGACCCCCGATTGACTTTGACGGTCTCCCATTCGGGTGGGCAAGTTCTCTATAGTATGCTATCAAATCGACCCCCGATTGACTTTGACGGTCTCCAATTCGGGTGTGGAACCTCTCTGGTATGTTGCATAATTTGTTCGAGGCACCACCCCTGCCCCTTACTATAGTGAAATAGTGCCATCCAGCGTACAAGGGCGGACGTTTTTCCGACCATTCCCTTTCGATTGTTATGGAATTCTCTAGTCATTTTTGTATGAGCATGCTTCTTCATCTGAACCCGATTGACTTTGACGGTCTCCCATTCGGGTGTGCAAGTTCTCTGTAGTATGCTATCAAATCGACCCCCGATTGACTTTGAGGGTCTCCCATGCGGGTGTGGAACTTCTCTGGTATGTTGTATAATATGACCGAGGTGCCTCTAACCCTTACTATAGTGAAATAGTGCCATCCAGCGTACAAGGGCGGACGCTTTCATGACCGTCTCCCACTCGGTGTGTGCAGATTCTCGGATCATTTTGTATAGTATGTTATTAAATCGACCCCCGATTGACTCTGACGGTCTCCCATGCGGGTTTGGAACTTCTCTGGTATGTTGTATAATATGACCGATTTGCCTCTACCCCTTACTATAGTGAAATAGTGCCATCCATCGTACAAGGGCGGCGGTTTTTCATGACCGTCTCCCACTCGGTGTGTGCAGATTCTCGGATCATTTTGTACAGTATGCTCTTAAATCGACCCTCGATTGACTTTGACGGTCTCCCATTCGGGTGTGCAAGTTCTCTGTAGTATGCTCTCAAATCGACCCCCGATTGACTTTGACGGTCTCCCATTCGGGTGTGCAAGTTCTCTGTAGTATGCTATCAAATCGACCCCCGGTTGACTTTGACGATCTCCCATTCAGTTTGCAAGTTCTCTGTTGTATCTTTATTAATCGACCCCGTTGATCCTATTAGTTGTGCAGATCTTTCTTTATCTGGCGTTAAGATTGTGCAAGTTCTGTTGTATGCTATTAAACGTCATTTAGATTCAGTTGCGACGGTCTTCCATTAGTTATTGATTCTCTGATGTGTTATTAGCAATGCTGGGCCCGGTCGGCTTTGACGATCTCCATTGATTGTGCAGTTCTTCTGTATCTTTATATATCGACGATTGACTTTGGCGGTCTCCCATTGATTGGGCAAGTTTCTCTATAATGCTATCAAATCGACCCCCGATTGACTTTGACGGTCTCCAATTCGGGAGTGGAACCTCTCTGGTATGTTGCATAATTTGTTCGAGGCACCACCCCTGCCCCTTACTATAGTGAAATAGTGCCATCCAGCGTACAAGGGCGGACGTTTTCATGATCGTCTCCCACTCGGTGTGTGTAGATTCTCGGGTCATTTTGTATAGTATGCTATTAAATCGACCCCCGATTGACTTTGACGGTCTCCCATTCGGGTGTGTAAGTTCTCTGTAGTATGCTATCAAATCGACCCCCGATTGACTTTGACGGTCTCCCATGCGGGTTTGGAACTTCTCTGGTATATTGTATAATATGACCGAGGTGCCTTTACCCCTTACTATAGTGAAATAGTGCCATCTAGCGTACATGGGCGGACGCTTTCATGACCGTCTCCC
Source organism: Homarus americanus (assembly GCF_018991925.1). NCBI lineage: Eukaryota > Metazoa > Arthropoda > Malacostraca > Decapoda > Nephropidae > Homarus > Homarus americanus. Next base: position 5,629 of record NW_024754296.1, on the reverse strand, counting down.
ACTCGGTGTGTGCAGATTCTAGGATCATTTTGTATAGTATGCTATTAAATCGACCCCCGATTGACTCTGACGGTCTCCCATGCGGGTGTGGAACTTCTCTGGTATGTTGTATAATATGACCGAGGTGCCTCTACCCCTTACTATAGCGAAATAGTGCCATCCAGCGTACAAGGGCGGCGGTTTTCCATGACCGTCTCCCACTCGGTGTGTGCAGATTCTCGGATCATTTTGTATAGTATGATATTAAATTGACCCTCGATTGACTGTGACGGTCTCCCATTCGGGTGTGGAACTTCTCTGATATGTTGTATAATGTGATCGAGGTACCAAATTTCTACTTTTAGAGGAAGAAATGTATCCAGCGTATAATGGCGGTGAAATATGACCGCCTCCACTGGTGGATTCTCGGATCATTTGCAAGAGTATGCTCTAAACGACCCTGATTGACTTGGACGGTCTTCCCATTCGCAAAAAGTTCTTCATTGTATGCTATTAAATCGGACCGATTGACTTTGACGGTGCCCCATTCAAAAAGTTCTGTTGTATGCTATTAAATCGACCCCCGATTGACTTTGACAGTCTCCCATTCGGGTGTGCAAGTTCTCTGTAGTATGCTTTTAAATCGACCCCCGATTGACTTTGATGGTCTCCCATTCGGGTGGGCAAGTTCTCTGTATTATGCTATTAAATCGACCCCCGATTGACTCTGACGGTCTCCCATTCGGGTGTGGAACTTCTCTGGTATGTTGTATAATGTGATCGAGGTGCCCCTACCCCTTACTATAGTGAAATAGTGCCATCCAGCGTACAAGGGCGGACGCTTTCATGACAGTCTCCCACTCGGTGAGTGTAGATTCTCGGATCATTTTGTATAGTATGATATTAAATTGACCCTCGATTGACTCTGACGGTCTCCCATTCGGGTGTGGAACTTCTCTGGTATGTTGTATAATGTGATCGAGGTGCCCCTACCCCTTACTATAGTAAAATAGTGCCATCCATCGTACAACGGCGGCGATTTTTCATGACCGTCTCCCACTCGGTGTGCTGCAGATTCTCGGATCATTTTGTATAGTATGCTCTTAAATCGACCCTCGATTGACTTTGACGGTCTCCCATTCGGGTGGGCAAGTTCTCTGTAGTATGCTATTAAATCGACCCCCGATTGACTTTGATTGCCTCTATTCGGGTGTGCAAGTTCTCAGAAGAGCACAAATCGACCCCCATTGACTTTGATTGTCTCCCCATTCGGTGTGTTCTTCTGTTGTATGTTATTAATTCGGACTCCCCGATTGATTCTTTTGACGGTTCCTCCTTATTCGTGCAAGTTCTGTAGACGTTATCAAATCGACCCTCGATTGACTTTGACGGTCTCCCATTCGGGTGTGCAAGTTCTCTGTAGTATGGTATTAAATCGACCCCCGATTGACTTTGACGGTCTCCCATTCGGGTGTGCAAGTTCTCTGTTGTATGCTATCAAATTGACCCCCGATTGACTTTGACGTTCTCCCATTCGGGTGTGCAAGTTCTCTGTAGTATGCTTTTAAATCGACCCCCGATTGACTTTGACGGTCTCCCATTCGGGTGGGCAAGTTCTCTGTAGAATGCTATCAAATCGACCCCCGATTGACTTTGACGGTCTCCCATTCGGGTGTGGAACTTCTCTGGCATGTTGTATAATTTGTTCGAGGCACCACCCCTGCCCCTTACTATAGTGAAATAGTGCCATCCAGCGTACAAGGGCGGACGTTTTCATGACCGTCTCCCACTCGGTGTGTGTGTAGATTCTCGGGTCATTTTGTATAGTATGCTATTAAATCGACCCCCGATTGACTTTGACGGTCTCCCATTCGGGTGTGCAAGTTCTCTGTAGTATGCTATCAAATCGACCCCCGATTGACTTTGACGGTCTCCCATGCGGGTGTGGAACTTCTTTGGCATTTTGTATAATATGACCGAAGTGCCTCTACCCCTTACTATAGTGAAATAGTGCCATCTAGCGTAAAAGGGCGGCGGTTTTTCATGACCGTCTCCCACTCGGTGTGTGCAGATTCTCGGATCATTTTGTATAGTATGCTCTTAAATCGACCCTCGATTGACTTTGACGGTCTCCCATTCGGGTGGGCAAGTTCTCTGTAGTATGCTATTAAATCGACCCCCGATTGACTTTGACGGTCTCCCATTCGAGTGTGCAAGTTCTCTGTAGTATGCTATCAAATCGACCCCCGATTGACTTTGACGGTCTCCCATTCGGGTGTGCAAGTTCTCTGTTGTATGCTATTAAATCGACCCCCGATTGACTTTGACAGTCTCCCATTCGGGTGTGCAAGTTCTCTGTAGTATGCTTTTAAATCGACCCCCGATTGACTTTGATGGTCTCCCATTCGGGTGGGCAAGTTCTCTGTATTATGCTATTAAATCGACCCCCGATTGACTCTGACGGTCTCCCATTCGGGTGTGGAACTTCTCTGGTATGTTGTATAATGTGATCGAGGTGCCCCTACCCCTTACTATAGTGAAATAGTGCCATCCAGCGTACAAGGGCGGACGCTTTCATGACAGTCTCCCACTCGGTGAGTGTAGATTCTCGGATCATTTTGTATAGTATGATATTAAATTGACCCTCGATTGACTCTGACGGTCTCCCATTCGGGTGTGGAACTTCTCTGGTATGTTGTATAATGTGATCGAGGTGCCCCTACCCCTTACTATAGTAAAATAGTGCCATCCATCGTACAACGGCGGCGATTTTTCATGACCGTCTCCCACACGGTGTGCTGCAGATTCTCGGATCATTTTGTATAGTATGCTCTTAAATCGACCCTCGATTGACTTTGACGGTCTCCCATTCGGGTGGGCAAGTTCTCTGTAGTATGCTATTAAATCGACCCCCGATTGACTTTGAAGGTCTCCCATTCGGGTGTGCAAGTTCTCTGTAGTATGCTATCAAATCGACCCCCGATTGACTTTGAAGGTCTCCCATGCGGGTGTGGAACTTCTCTGGTATGTTGTATAATATGACCGAGGTGCCTCTACCCCTTACTATAGTGAAATAGTGCCATCCAGCGTACAAGGGCGGACGCTTTCATGACCGTCTCCTACTCGGTGTGTGCAGATTCTCGGATCATTTTGTATAGTATGCTATTAAATCGACCCCCGATTGACTTTGACGGTCTCCCATGCGGGTGTGGAACTTCTTTGGCATGTTGTATAATATGACCGAAGTGCCTCTACCCATTACTATAGTGAAATTGTGCCATCCAGCGTAAAAGGGCGGCGGTTTTTCATGACCGTCTCCCACTCGGTGTGTGCAGATTCTCGGATCATTTTGTATAGTATGCTCTTAAATCGAACCTCGATTGACTTTGACGGTCTCCCATTCGGGTGGGCAAGTTCTCTGTAGTATGCTATTAAATCGACCCCCGATTGACTTTGACGGTCTCCCATTCGGGTGTGCAAATTCTCTGTAGTATGCTATCAAATCGACCCCCGGTTGACTTTGACGGTCTCCCATTCGGGTGTGCAAGTTCTCTGTTGTATGCTATTAAATCGACCCCCGATTGACTTTGACGGTCTCCCATTCGGGTGTGCAAGTCCTCTGTTGTATGCTATTAAATCGACCCCCGATTGACTTTGACAGTCTCCCATTCGGGTGTGCAAGTTCTCTGTAGTATGCTTTTAAATCGACCCCCGATTGACTTTGACGGTCTCCCATTCGGGTGGGCAAGTTCTCTATAGTATGCTATCAAATCGACCCCCGATTGACTTTGACGGTCTCCAATTCGGGTGTGGAACCTCTCTGGTATGTTGCATAATTTGTTCGAGGCACCACCCCTGCCCCTTACTATAGTGAAATAGTGCCATCCAGCGTACAAGTGCGGACGTTTTCATGACCGTCTCCCACTCGGTGTGTGTAGATTCTCGGGTCATTTTGTATAGTATGCTATTAAATCGACCCCCGATTGACTTTGACGGTCTCCCATTCGGGTGTGCAAGTTCTCTGTAGTATGCTATCAAATCGACCCCCGATTGACTTTGAGGGTCTCCCATGCGGGTGTGGAACTTCTCTGGTATGTTGTATAATATGACCGAGGTGCCTCTAACCCTTACTATAGTGAAATAGTGCCATCCAGCGTACAAGGGCGGACGCTTTCATGACCGTCTCCCACTCGGTGTGTGCAGATTCTCGGATCATTTTGTATAGTATGTTATTAAATCGACCCCCGATTGACTCTGACGGTCTCCCATGCGGGTTTGGAACTTCTCTGGTATGTTGTATAATATGACCGAGGTGCCTCTACCCCTTACTATAGTGAAATAGTGCCATCCATCGTACAAGGGCGGCGGTTTTTCATGACCGTCTCCCACTCGGTGTGTGCAGATTCTCGGATCATTTTGTACAGTATGCTCTTAAATCGACCCTCGATTGACTTTGACGGTCTCCCATTCGGGTGTGCAAGTTCTCTGTAGTATGCTCTCAAATCGACCCCCGATTGACTTTGACGGTCTCCCATTCGGGTGTGCAAGTTCTCTGTAGTATGCTATCAAATCGACTTCGTTGATTTTGACTTGCCTCTATTCGGGTGTGCAAGTTCTTCTGTTATGCTATTAAATCGACCCCCATTGACTTCTGAATTTTGTCTCCCCATTCGGGTGTGCAAGATTCTGTAGTATGCTATCAAATCGACCCCCGATTGACTCTGACGGTCTCCCATTCGGGTGTGCAAGTTCTCTGTTGTATGCTATTAAATCGACACCCGATTGACTTTGACGGTCTCCCATTCGGGTGTGCAAGTTCTCTGTTGTATGCTATTAAATCGACCCCCGATTGACTTTGACAGTCTCCCATTCGGGTGTGCAAGTTCTGTTGTGGTAGTATGCTTTTATATCGACCCCGATTGACTTTGACGGCCTCCATTCCGTGGGGCGTTCTAGTAGTATGCTATATCAACCGACTCGATTGACTTTGACGGTCTCCAATTCGGGAGTGGAACCTCTCTGGTATGTTGCATAATTTGTTCGAGGCACCACCCCTGCCCCTTACTATAGTGAAATAGTGCCATCCAGCGTACAAGGGCGGACGTTTTCATGATCGTCTCCCACTCGGTGTGTGTAGATTCTCGGGTCATTTTGTATAGTATGCTATTAAATCGACCCCCGATTGACTTTGACGGTCTCCCATTCGGGTGTGTAAGTTCTCTGTAGTATGCTATCAAATCGACCCCCGATTGACTTTGACGGTCTTCCATGCGGGTTTGGAACTTCTCTGGTATATTGTATAATATGACCGAGGTGCCTTTACCCCTTACTATAGTGAAATAGTGCCATCCAGCGTACATGGGCGGACGCTTTCATGACCGTCTCTCACTCGGTGTGTGCAGATTCTAGGATCATTTTGTATAGTATGCTATTAAATCGACCCCCGATTGACTCTGACGGTCTCCCATGCGGGTGTGGAACTTCTCTGGTATGTTGTATAATATGACCGAGGTGCCTCTACCCCTTACTATAGCGAAATAGTGCCATCCAGCGTACAAGGGCGGCGGTTTTCCATGACCGTCTCCCACTCGGTGTGTGCAGATTCTCGGATCATTTTGTATAGTATGCTATTAAATCGACCCCCGATTGA
>NW_024754295.1:0-6554 GCF_018991925.1 Homarus americanus | reverse complement strand
CACCACCACCCTCAGACTACTAATACACCATCACCACCACCCTTAGACTACTAATACACCACCACCACCACCCTCAGACTACTAATACACCACCACCACCATCCTCAGACTACTAATACACCATCACCACCACCCTCAGAATACTAATACACCATCACCATTACCCTTATACTATTAATACAACACCACCACCCCCTTCTGACTACTAATACAGCACCACCACCACCCGCAGACTACTAATACACCACCACCACCACCCCCAGACTACTAATACACCACCACTACCACCCCCAGCCTACTAATACACCACCACCAACGCTCTCAGACTACTAATACACCATTACCACCCTCAGACAACTAATACACTACCAACACACTGAGACTATTAATACAACACCACCACCACCCTCAGACTACTAATACACCACCACCACCAACCCCAGTCTACTAATGCACCACCACCACCACCCTCAGACTACTAATAAACCACCACCACCACCCTCAGACTACTAATACACCACCACCACCACCACCCCAGACTACTAATACGCTACCACCACCACCTTCAGACTACTAATACACCACCACCACTACCCTCAGACTACTAATATACCACCACCACCAACCTCAGACTACTAATACACCACCACCCCAGACTACTATGTTTGGGATAATCTGAAGTGTGAAATAAATAAGGAAATATAAACTGAGCGGAATACAGAAACAATTTGGATAGAATTTATCGACGGTAGAGAAAAATTAATTACAGGAGTAATATATAGACCTCCCAATCTTGATAGAGTCAAAGAGCGACTTATCTGGGATGAAATGCGCAGGGCTTCCATACACACCAAAGTCTGTATAGTAGGCGACTTTAACCTTGGCCAAATAGATTGGACTGACCTTACAGGTAACTCAGAATCAGAGGATTTTCTCGAGACTATCCAGGACTGTTTTCTAAGTCAACATATAACTGAACCCACACGGTGTAATAATATACTCGATTTAGTTCTGTCAAACAGAGAAAACCTCATTAGCAGGGTCGAGGTAGGGAACGAATTTGCAAACAGGGATCACAAAGAAATTAGATTCCAGTTAGATTTTCAGGGGAGACGTAAGGAAAATTCCACTAAAGTACCAGATTTCAGAAGGGCGAACTTTGACAGTTTAAAGAGGCAGCTGAGAGAGGGGGTGTCGTGCTTGGCCGTGAACCTGTCAGATGACACCGACCTGATAACGAGATCTGAGATTGCCGAGTTCCACGACAATTTAAATAGTGAGTTACTTAATGCACAAAGGCAGAACATACCATACAAAAAACTCAGATCAGACAACAATGACCCTAAATGGATTAATAATTATTTAAGGAACATCATTGGCCAAAGGAAGGCTATAGGTAGAAGGATAAATTGTGGCGAAATTCACCTCCGGGACTATTATAGGGTATTGGCGAGTAGGGTTAAAACCGAGATAAGGAAAGCAAAGAGGAATAATGAGGTAAGGATAGCAAGGGAGGCGAAGACAAACCTCAAAGGATTCTACCAAATGTATCAAACTAAAACACGAGAAAAGATTGGACCAATACGGTCAGACACCGGCGAGCTCACTGATAACGACAGAGAAATGAGCAATAATTTGAATAAATATTTTTCAACAGTTTTCACCACCGAAAATTTAAACATGATACCCGAGGCACAGACTCTATTCAGAGATAGTGAAGAAAACAAATTAAGTGAGATAGTAGTGACTTGTAACGATGTTAGTAAGCAAATAGACAAACTAAAGCCTAATAAGTCACCTGGTCCCGATGAGATATTTGCCAGAGTATTAAAGGAATGTAAGGAAGAGCTTAGTATGCCCTTAGCAAAGTTGTTTAACATGTCCTTAAAAGCAGGTGTAGTACCAGAATCCTGGAGGATAGCGAATGTAATACCGATTTTCAAGAAGGGGGATAGATCACTATCCTCTAACTACCGCCCAATCAGTCTAACATCAATAGTAGGCAAATTACTGGAAGCAATCATCTCAAATTCTATTCGAAATCACCTGGAGAAGCACGGATTGATCAATGATTCCCAGCATGGCTTCACAAGCGGACGTTCTTGCCTAACTAATCTATTAACATTCTTTTCATCAGTTTTTGAATCGGTGGACGAGGGGCACAATTATGATGTGGTATATCTCGACTTTATCAATGCCTTCGACAGAGTCCCCCACGAAAGACTACTTAGAAAGGTAGAAGCGCATGGCATCAAAGGTAATATCCTTAAGTGGATTAGGGCGTGGTTACCGGACAGGAAACAGCAAGTGAGCATAAACAACGGCACTAAATCGCATTGGAGCAACGTCACTAGTGGAGTTCCCCCAAGGCTCAGTACTTGGACCATTATTATTTATTATATACATAAACGACAACATAGATATCGGCATAGACAGCAACATAAGTAAATTTGCTGATGACACTAAAATAGGACGTGTTATTAAATCTGTAGCGAGGACTCGGCAAAACTACAGGAGAAGATCTACAAAGCAAATTTTTCGAATGGTCTGAAAAATGGCAGATGAAATTAACGTCGACAAATGTAAAGTACTCAGTATAGGAGATATAAACAGGGAAACCAGATACCAGATGAACAACGATGCCATAGAGAAATCCGACTGCGAGAGAGATTTAGGAGTAATGATAAGTAGGAACCTTAAGCCAAGTAAACAATGTGTTTTTGCTCGTAACAAGGCTAATAAAATACTTGGGTTCATACAAAGGAGTGTTAGTTACAAGACTAGCGAGGTCATCCTAAAACTGTATCTTGCTCTTGTGAGACCACACCTGGATTACCCAGTTCAGTTCTGGTCACCGTATTACAGAATGGATATAGAATCCTTGGAAAGAATTCAGAGGAGAATGACAAGACTAATCCCGGGCATTAGAAACCTTGAATATAGAGACAGGCTAAAGCATCTTAATTTGCACTCCCTCGAGAGACGTAGAGCGAGGGGCGACCTGATAGAGGTGTATAAGTGGAAGGCAGGGCTAAACAAAGGGGACATTACAAAGGTACTCAAACTATCCAACCAGGAGCGAACTCGTAACAATGGTTTTAAATTAGATAAATTTAGATTTAGGCGTGAAATCGGTAAACACTGGTTTGGAAACAGAGTAGTGGATGAATGGAACAAGTTACCAAATATCATCATTAACTCGAATACGCTGAATAGCTTCAAACATAGGTTGGATGCTTATATGAGCAATAGGGGTTGGGTGTAAACGGGACTGCCCAGTATGGGCCAATAGGCCCGCTGCAGTTTCCTCCATTCTTATGTTCTTATGTTCTTATGTACTAATACACCACCACTACCACCTTCAGACTACTAATACACCACCACCACCACCCTCAGACTACTAATACACCACCACCACCAACCTCAGACTACTAATACACCACCACCACCACCACCCCAGACTACTAATACACCACCCACCCTTGGCCAATGCTCGGCCCATTCCCCACTTCCTTCTCCCCGACCCATCCTCACCACCGGGATATCAACATAATTAAAAGTGACATTTCGTTTCGGAAAGACGTGGAACCAGTGTTGAACAGTTATGAACAGTGTTTAAGCCAGTGAATTCAGTACTAGACAGTACCAGTGAGAGCCGTGACTCACCAGTGAGATAAGCACCGCTGGGAACTGACCACCATCTCCTGACAAGGCGGTGCTAATCAGTCCACCCTGAGAACAACAATGGGTCGGCTTCACACTTGACTTCGAAATAACACAACACCACCCAGTAGGGTGGGGATAGGTCAACAACTGCAAATATGTTGCCTGTATAACAAGTGAACTACCATGGGTTGAGCACTGTGTCGTGTGTAGGTGCCCGTGAGGCAAGGCCTATACTTTTGTGGTCACGCTCGGCCATGTGGTGAGAGTTTGTTTACACAAACCCCCCTCCTCATAGTGTGCCAGGCTTTTTAGTTCTTTTGAAACTAAAATTGACTTTGATACTGTATCTAACCAGAAAAACAGAGATACTATTAAGAACAAGTGTAGTGTAATAAAAGTGTTTATAAAATGAGAAAACTCCTGCTACCTTAGTCCCCCCGACACCACACTCCCTCCGCGGGAGGCCCGCTCATGGCCTCCCCTCACACGCTAATACGCTGTAGATGCCAGTCTCCTTTGTCCTCTAAGAGGGTTATGCCTCCCAACCACCGCTGACTTCCTAGGAGTGCCAAGCAGTCCTCAAAGCAGCCCTCTGGCACGTAGGCACGCCTCGGTCAGGCATTCCTGATGCACTGAGTGAGCCAGGCGACTATGGTGTTGACCTTGACACCAACGGAGAGGATGGCTTTCAACTAATTCAGTCCAGGAACAAGCGGAAGGCCGAAAAGGCAGAAAGACTTAGAGACCATCAACTACAACCGCAACCCCCCATGAGAGTAAGATTATACTTCCCTGAAGGTACATCACCTGAAGACAAGTATCTCTGGCTGAACGATGCGGAAGACAAACACCCAGAGGCTGAGTTTCAGTTAAGAGTCGGTACACAAGATCATGTTCTGATTAGGTACGACCCAGCAGTCATACAGGATCTCCTCACCAATAGCATAAGGGGAATAACCATGGAACAATCAAACCAACCATCGAGCAAGAAAACCATCTTAATCATAGGGCTCGACCAGTACCAGACCCCTACTCTACTAGAAGCTCATCCCTACATCAGAAGGACGAAGCGACTCAGGGGCAAGAATGCAGTCATTGCAGACTGGGTTGGCTCGGAAGACCCACCCAAGACCATTCGAGTCCGTGGTGCCTATCGGACTCTGAAGGCAACTCTCTATCAGCCCCCTAACCGGAGGTGTTACAACTGTCAGCACTGGGGCCACGTGACCCGGTTATGCCCCTCGACTAAGCCGTGGTGTGGTCTCTGCTCAAGGCAACATGCAACACAGGTTTGCAGAGATACAGTTGCTCAAGGGGGTGTCATCCAACAGAAGTGTATTAACTGCAAAACAGTTGGAGTTCCTGTATGGCACCCTGACTGTTCTAGAGCTCCTACACCCCTTCAGCGCCCAGACCCGCCACCCAGGCAGGCCTCAAGAAACACTAATGCTGCTAGGGTACTCCCTACGGCCAACCCTTGGCCCGCCCTCCCCACCAAAGCTCCAGGATCATCACAAGCAGTCATCGAAAAATCAGTATGGGGCAACACAGACGTACCGACACAACAGGTAGCTGCCAACACACTCCGTGAACACGCACAACGTGAAGAGATCAATGATTTGAAAAATGAAATTAAAGAACTCAAAGCTCAGTTTACAGCTCAAACTGAAATGTTAAGGAGCCTCTGTGATACACTAAAGGGAAAAAACACCACAGACACAGTGCAGCAGCTACGGAAAAATTACAGTCAAACTGAAGACATTCAGATGTCAGTACCAAATGTGGAAACTCAAGACCCACCAGGAACTAGTGTCCACGCAGAGGAAAATAGTGATACTGGTAACAGTTCTACTGATGCCTCTGTGGACATGGTCAGTGAAGATGAACAAGCACAAACAGAAAATGGTGGTGATGTCGAGTGTAACCAAAGTGTGTTGTTGTCTGCCACTGAAATACAACAATTGTTGAGCCGTACATGTTCCAGAAATGTTTCAAAAAGGTTAACTGGCCTACTGCCTGCCGAAGGGACAGGCAGCGCAGAAAAGAACAGTATCATACAGTGCCTTTTGCTTCTTTCCAAATACATTTCATAATGGCCAGTGTTAATACCAGACAAAGTTCCAAATACATTTCATAATGGCCAGTGTGAATACCAGGCAAAGATACAGAGCGGTGAAGGTGATGAGTTGGAACATCTCATCCCTTAGAAAACGATACACTGACCTACACCACAAAGTTGTGACTGAGGACATCGATATTGTGTGTCTGCAGGAGTGTCTCACACCTAATGGTAAGCCCCCACCCAGTCTGCCCAATTATGTGTATTATGATCCTAGTTCTACTCACACATGTTTGATGTATGTTAAGAAGTCACTCCCGCATGTACCTCTTGTATCCAAAAGACTACCAACCTTCAGTACCATGGGATCACTATCCACCTGGGCAACTCCACACTCAACGTGCTAAACGCCTATGCTCCCTCACATCAGCTTCAGTACACAGATCTCCCAGACTTTTTACACACTGAGCCCACTGTCCTGATGGGTGACCTGAATACTAGACACAAGAAATTAGGTGACTCCACCACTAACACCAATGGTAGGAGACTTATCTCACTTCTCAGCGCATATGAAGATGTTCAAATTATAGGTAATAATGAACCAACACACATCTATGGCGGGGTCTAGACAAATGTATTGGCTTTAATCTATCATACACAACTCATAGCTCTGATGTTGTCACTGATCTTATGTCTGACCACAGCCCAATCCAAGCTAGTATACATGTAGCCAATGACACCCCCACTGGTGGTAAACTCAACAGACGTAGAATCACAGTCAAACAAGAACATGAAAGCCAGTTCATAGACTTCATCCATGACTGGTACA